>NW_027468204.1:0-10000 GCF_965363235.1 Mytilus galloprovincialis | reverse complement strand
TGATAAACAGTGAATAGGGAGATAACTCTCACAAAGAAAATGGTTCGGCTTAGCAGGGTGAAATTTAAAAGCGCATAAACTATACGATACCATATGAGAAATATCTAAGCGACATATTGTGAAACAAACATTTATCGCAAGAAAAAAATTTGGCGGAAGAAAAAAAAAAAAAAAATAATAATAATAATAATAATAATAATAATAATAATCAGAACAAATACAATAGGACTTTCCACAGAAAAGTGGAAAGACCTAATAATAATAATCAGAACAAATACAATAAGTCTTTTCACAAAAAAGTGAAAAGACTTAATAATCAGAACAAATACAATAAGTCTTTTCACAAAAAAGTGAAAAGACTTAATAATCAGAAGAAAAACAATAAGTCTTTCCACAGAAAAGTGGAAAGACTTAATTATCATGAGTGACTTGCAACTCTTGTAATTTGACACTTATCAATAGGGATAAAATACCTTACAAAGTACCTTACACTCTTATATTATTAATTAGTATTCTATTATGTAACCAAGTAAGTAACTAATTAACACCTGACAGCCAGTGAACAATGGTTATTTAGCATACACCATTACTGATCATACAAACTGGAAAAATATATAATTCACACAAAACTCTTTACTAGTTATTAGAAAGTATAAACGAATGCATATATTTTTGCGGAATTTCGCGATTTCCCGTTACCCGGCAAAATAAGCGAAAATAAACACCCCGCGAAAAAATCCCGCTATACGGGTATGTTTTCTAATAAGACTCTATCCCCCGAATATTAAATAATTTGGATGTAAGCTTATAAAAGCAATCATAAAGCCTTCAACAATAAATAAAACGTATACAGTATAGTAGGCTATAAATGGCACCGACATGAAAAATATGAAGTTTTGCAATTGCGACAAACAATGCCTAATTTATTACAAAACAATTAACGAACAAATATGACAGACGTGCATTAATGACAACCACTGAACTACAGGTACTGACTCGGTTCAGGCACCTAAAGAATGTGGCGGGGTTAAATATGTGTATGTGTGTTCATTCCTTTCCGTAATCTTGAACAGTGGTTTAACAGCACACCATAAGAACAAACTATAATAATAATAAGCTTAAAATATGTTTAATTCATGAAATCAATACAAAAGTGAAAAATTATCAAACATAAACAAAGATTAGACGTGGCAGGGGTTTTATCCATCTCTTACAACAAAAAAGGCCACTAAGTACAGATCTTAGAGTACTCGCAGTTACTGACAGCCAGTTCAAAGCCAATATCAACTATCAAAATCACGTCATATATTTAAGACAAAAATATCAATCAGTACACATCTATCATCCGATGGATTTAGTGTAAAGACCTGATTAACAGTAACAAAAAATCATGACCAAAACAATAGTTATAAAAGGTACCAGGATTTTAATTTAGTACGCCAAACAAATGTATCGGCTGATTGTAGTACCTTTAATATGCATATGGTAATACAAAACTTTAAGTATGAATTTAGTTCACTGAAATTAAAATCAATAGTTATACCAATAAAAGTACAACTATATTCATGTCACAAGTATAATTTTACTTATATGACAATAAAGAATTATAATAGTCAAAGATATCATTCATTGGTACATCCATCTTTTCTGGTTATATTTGAAAACTATTCTTAAAACTAAAAATATAGTTCTGTGATAATTTGTTATTATATCATATTTGTCTCCCATTCCCCCTTTCACTTGCTCGCTCTCTGCAATTTCGTGTGAAAAAAAAGAAACACGTTAGCAGTTACTTATCAGTTCAAAAAGTAATAATTCAGCAGCGATACAAGGCAACAGTAGTATACCGCTGTTCGAAATTCATAAATCGATTGACAAAATAAACTAGATCCGGGTTACAAACTAAATCTGAGGGAAACACATCAAATATAAGAGTAGAACTACGACACAACAGAAACACAGCACTAAAATGTAACAAACTATAATATAACAATGGCCATTTTCCAATCACTCACGTATCTTTGTTAAGAGCATCAATTATGTATTTGAAATATTGATATGACGGTGCAGTAAGTCTGGGACTGGCAAATGTTTCAAACCATAAGTACTTTTTAAGAAAGAAAAAAATTAAACTGAAATGATGCATTGAGATATATAGGTTTGTAATTTATTCATTATCGTTTTTTTTTTATTTATTATGTAGGAAACGTGTCTTTTAAGTTTCAGTTTCCTTTCAGAGTATGATAGAATAAACTTAAAGTAAGCAGGACGTATACAAATTCTCTTTCAAATAATTTTGAATGTTGCACGTCTTTGTAGACTTAAAGTCTTTAAACTTATAGAAACAATTTTGTCATGCGACCGTGAAGGTATCAATATTTTTTCATAATACACTCCAAAAATGGAATTTATAATTGAATTATGAGGACTAATTGTAATATTTTTCTAGAAATTACTTAAGCAACACGGTGTAGACTTTGAAAAGAGCTATATATATATATGCGTGGTTTTTTTATGTTATTTCGTCCGACCGAACAAATAGTACAGTCATTCCTTAAGTAAGTTTTTAATGTTCTAAAACTACTGAAACAATTACGAATTCAAATAACATCGCAAACACCAACCCTATTTAGAAGTTCAGCATCATTCACTTTTTTTTTAAAAAAGTACACAAGATTTGGTTTTGCATTAGATATATCGTCACGCGGGCGACTCTTTGCAAGGGGTATAGAAATAACGGGTGTCTGTTCGCGTGTCCGTTTTTGCTGGTTTTATAGCGCCTTTATGTGTACAATTCTTGCCAGAATTTTAATAAAAACGAGTTTGAAAGGTTTAGATTAGACATGGGTTGGTAAAATATAAAAGCTAGTGACAAATTAGTATTTTGTTAGAATTATATATTCTATAAAAAAATGAATTGTAAACGACGGCTTTATACTAAAATATATCACAAACGGGACGACTTTAACTTCTCAATTTTCAATTTCACATTTCTCAGCAATGTAATATCCTCTTCTCCATCGTTTTGTGTTTTCATATCTCAGTTAATTTGGTACGTTATGCTTGTACATGATCACAGTTTACGGACGTATACAGGAGTGTGCTTCTTAGGCAGATACCGCTCCAACAAAGTCATGAGGAGGAAAGATTAAAAACCATGCGTTTTCATATCTTCCTTGATCCTATATATTTTTATCTCAAATTTTTTCTCAAATCTCCAAGGGAGAAATGTCGACAAATTCAACGATATTGTTTTAAATTATTTTGAAATTACCAATTATTTAAAATACAATTGAAATCGATTTCAATTTCAACCAAATTAACTATGCAGCAGCGTTAAAAAAGGTATTTAGAATTGTTTGTCATGAAAATGTCTCGATCCAACTTATTTTACCTACAAGATAGGCAAAAAATTACAAAAGGGATATTCGACTGTGACGGTTTCAATATTTTATCATAATACTCTCGAAAAGAATTGAATTATGAGGACTAATTATAAAATATAGCAATTACTTAATCAATGTGGTGTACACTTTAAAAATAGGTATTTATTTACGTGTTATTTAGTGTGCACCACGTTTTTTTTTATGTTATTTGGTCAGTCGGAACAAATAGTACAGTCATTCCTTAAGTAAGTTTTTAATGTTCTAAAAATACTGAAACAATTATCAATTCACAATTTCAAATAACATCGCAAATACCAACCAACATTTAGAAGTTCAACTTTATTCGCCTTTAATAAAATTAGTACACAGAATTCGGTTTTGTAAATGATCAATCATCACACGCGCGACGCTTTGCAAATGATAAATAAATAACGGGTGTCTGTTCATGCGTCCGTTTTTGCTGGTCTTATAGCGCCTTTATGTGTACAATTCTTGCCGGAATTTTTATAAAAATGAGTTTGAAAGGTTAAAATTAGACATGGGTTGGTAAAATATTAAAAACTAGTGACAAATTAGTATTTTGTTAGAATTATATATTCAATAAACAATCGAATTGTAAACGACGGCTTTATACTAAAATATATCACAAACGGGACGACTTCAATTTCACATTTCTCAGCAATGTAATATCCTCTTCTCCATCGTTTTGTGTTTTCATATCTCAGTTAATTTGGTACGTTATGCTATTGCATGATCACACTTTCCGGACGTATACAGGAGTGTGCTCCTTATGCAGACATCGCTCCAACAAAGTCATGAGGAGGAAAGATTAAAAACCATGCGTTTTAATATATTCCTAGATCCTATATATTTTTATCTCAAATTTTTTCTCAAATCTCCAGGGGAGAAATGTCGACAATTTCAACGATATTGTTTTAAATTATTTTGAAATTACCAATTATTTAAAATACAATTGAAATCGATTTCAATTTCAACCAAATTAACTATGCAGCAGCGTTAAAAAAGTATTTAGAATTGTTTGTCATGAAAATGTCTCGATCAAACTTATTTTACCTACAAGATAGGCAAAAAATTACAAAAGGGACATGCGACTGTGACGGTTTCAATATTTTATCATAATACCCTCCAAAAGAATTGAATTATGAGGACTAATTATAAAATATAGAAATTACTTAAGCAATGTGGTGTACACTTTAAAAAGAGGTATTTATTTACGTGTTATTTAGTGTGCACCACGTTTTGTATGCTATTTGGTCAGTCGGAACAAATAGTACAGTCATTCCTTAAGTAGGTTTTTAATGTTCTAAAAATACTGAAACAATTATCAATTTACCTTTTCAAATAACATCGCAAATACCAACCAACATTTAGAAGTTCAACTTTATTCGCCTTTAATAAAATTAGTACACAGAATTCGGTTTTGTAAATGATCAATCATCACACGCGCGACGCTTTGCAAATGATAAATAAATAACGGGTGTCTGTTCGTGTGTCCGTTTTTGCTGGTCTTATAGCGCCTTTATGTGTACAATTCTTGCCAGAATTTTTATAAAAATGAGTTTGAAAGGTTAAAATTAGACATGGGTTGGTAAAATATCAAAAACTAGTGACAAATTAGTATTTTGTTAGAATTATATATTCAATAAACAATCGAATTGTAAACGAGGGCTTTATACTAAAATATATCACAAACGGGACGACTTCAATTTCACATTTCTCAGCAATGTAATATCCTCTTCTCCATCGTTTTGTGTTTTCATATCTCAGTTAATTTGGTACGTTATGCTATTGCATAATCAAACTTTACGGACGTATACAGGAGTGTGGTTCTAAGGCAGATACCGCTACAACAAAGTCATGCGGAGGAAAGATTAAAAACCATGCATTTTCATATCTTCCCAGATACTATATATTTTTATCTCAAATTTAAAAAAAAATTGGAATAATTAAATCAATGTTTTATCAATACAAATTTGTCAACCTTATCAAAATTTCCCAGGGGAGAAATGTCGACAAAATCAACGATATTGTTTTAAATTATTTTGAAATTACCAATTATTAAATATACAATTGAAATCGATTTCAATTTCAACCAAATTAACTATGCAGCAGCGTTTAAAAAGTATTTAGGATTATTTGTTAGGACAATGTCTCGATCCAACTTATTTTACCTACAAGATAGGCGAAAAAAATCAAAAGGCCATTCAACTTGTAAGTCGAAAACAAACTGTCAATACCATTAGAAAACAATCAGAAACAATTGAAAGATAGTCAATATACAAACACGAACCCCACGTAAAACTTGTGTGATCTCAGATGCCCCGAAAGGGTAAGCAGAACCTACACAACATTTCACATCCGTTTTGTTACTTATACGAGTATTAGCCCGGAATTAAATCAAATGGCCGGTCATGTTCAAGAAACAGATGTTATGGTATTGAAATAAACGTTCAGGAGCCATAGAATCAGGCAAAATTATTTAATGCATGGACTTTTGTTATATTTGATCTACATTATTTTCAAATACAGACGTAGTTACAATCATGAAAAGAATTACTCTAATGTGTGCAAAGGCATGAAAATACTAAGGAGTAAAATCATAAATTATAGAAATGTCATGGATAATGGGATCAAAACTCAACCAAAACTTTTAGATCTAGCAAAGTAACACGAATCCTGTCAGAACGCAAAGTGACCCTAGGTGCTCTATAAAATCTTACAATGTGGGTTTACTCGATAAATTCATGCTAAAATTGGTAAGAAAATTAACTTTCATAAAGCCCATAAGGAAAAATAACAATACCTTTGGCCAGGTCGATATATCACTGTAAACTGATCCTGATTCATCCTGGATAGCTGCGCCATCGGGCCTTTCACCTAGTGCGTCACAAAGTTTCCAATTCTTTCTATAGTTAATAGCCTTGCATTGTGACGTCAATAAGCACTCCTTTGCACATTCCATTAGACTTTTGTTTCGAATTCGTCGGAGAATGTTCATGTGTTGACTTTTACCATGTTTTAATTGACCAATTTTTAATTCATTATTTGAACGTTGGCAATCTTCATCGTCAGCGTCACAATATTCTTGAAGTGAACATTCACAATTTATGAAAACATGTTTAAGTATAAGAAGAATAAGAATATTCTTCGCTTTCAACTCCATTCCTTATTTTAGTATTTCGTATTCATAAATAGTCCGAACTTGTCATGTTAACTTGCTCGCATCAGTCTAAATTCTCTGATGTACAGCTCATGCAATTAATTCATATAGGATCGTTGCATAAATTGTCAATAGTTAATCGATAGAATGATTGGCTAATTAGTAACGAGTACAACAACTGCATGTTATTTTAGCAACTGAATAAATTTTTATAACTAATATATTGTAATTTAAATGGTACTAAAGTGACTAAACCGAATCCTGCATAAACCGAAAACCTGTATAAACCAAACATGTTCTTAAGCACCGTCATATCAAATTGTATCAGACCTGATAAAACCGAACATCGGCCAAAACAGAACAATATCTTAAGTCCCGAAGAGGTTCGGTAAAAACAGGTTAAATTATGTGACAAATTGATAAATCAATCTTTGACTAAAAAAAAGTTATTGACTTTTACTCAAAAAGAAAACAAAAATACCTTTTTAAGGATTTTCTTGGAACTCACTTTTGGGATTTTGGGAAGTATACTGGTCCAACAACTGGTGAACTAGAGTGCAGAAAAAATGGTTAGATATAGATAAAAACAACAGGTCAATTTAATTTCCCATACATCCATCTGTACAATTGAGTATATTAATAAGATTATAGGAAGGCAAACAATCATTAAAACTTTCTATTACATGTATTAACGTAAATCTAATAAAATAAGAATAACCGCAACTTTTCCCAGAAAATATCAAGATTGATGGCAGAAATTCTTGTTCTTATTAATTCAATTTAAGTTCAGAAGGATATGAGATATGAAAAAAGTAAAATAACAAAAATACTGATCTCCGAGGAAAATTCAAAACTTAAAATCTATAATGAAATGGCAAAATCAAACGATTAAACACATCAAACGAATGGAAAACACCTGTCATATTCCTGACTTGGTACAGGCATTCTCAAATGTAGAAAATTGTCTATCTGAAATGTTTAAGGAGGCTCGAGGGTATAACATTTCAGAAAACAAATCAAAACTTTGTTTTTCGTTACACATTTTATTTGTTACGTTATTAGTTGTGATTTATCATATGGTACAAAATTCATTAAAAAAAATGAATTCGTTTTGGTCCAAGATGACTTCTAAAATATATATAAAATTGGATTAGCTCCAAATTATCTCTCTTTGGTGCAAAATTGCCATATTTTGGCATTAAAATTGAAATATCTTTTTTTAACTCATCGGTGATCTATATTTTATATTATTATTTTGAAATAAGCTGCACTTGAGCTAAACTATCGTAAAATTTGAGCGATTTCTGTAATTTAGTTCTTTTTTTATTTCCATAATTCCTCTATTTCTCCTATTAGTTCAACAGAAAAAAAGTACCTTTACAAAAATGTATGTTTCTATCGAAAGGCAAATTATGAGCGTAAA
The DNA here is from genome assembly GCF_965363235.1 of Mytilus galloprovincialis. NCBI lineage: Eukaryota > Metazoa > Mollusca > Bivalvia > Mytilida > Mytilidae > Mytilus > Mytilus galloprovincialis. The sequence continues at coordinate 2,010 of NW_027468204.1, read as the reverse complement.
TAAACGGTGACCCCATATTTTAATTTTATTTTTCTATTAAGTATAAGATAAAGTTCATTTATAGGAAAATATAGCGAAATCCTATATTAGAAAAAGCTTCGATTTAGACCGCGAGCCCCCTTAAGTATCATCACTATATTTGAAAATGAAATTAAAAAAAATATCCCGTTTAAATGGTTTTACACAAATTATTTTGGGCCCTTTATAGCTTGCTGTCCTGGATGTGCCAATGCTCCGTGTTGAAGACCGTACATTGGCCTTGATTTACTTTTAGAAATTGTGACTTGATGGAGAGTAGTCTCATTTGCACACAATAATATATCTATAAATACAAATTTTGCTTTGTCTTTGAGAAGATTAGAAAAATTCATGCTTAAGTTGGTACAAAATGATGATGGTCAGTTAGTGTGAACTACTCAAACTTTTTGGATACCGACTGTCTATTGAAATATCAATCTACAAAACTCAAGAAATATGTTGTCGTTGAAAATATCAAGCATCCAACTTTAAGAATTTTCATGACCTACACATAGATTTTTATAGGCGATTCCGATATTTGTAAAACAATATATTCGATCTTTCAGTAGAATAAGTTTGAAAGTGGTAAACATTGTAGACAATTAGAAATTTGTTATCACTGCAAAATTGAAACGATTATTTAAACTCATCATAAACGTTTTTTTTGCTTCCCGAAAATTACTATGATTTCAAAGATATATTTTAAGTATTCATAGACGAGTCTATAGAAAAGAAGATGTGGTATGTTTGCCAATAAGACAACGTTCCACAAAGAATAAATGGCACAGAAATTAACAATTACAGGTCACCATATGGCCTTCAGAAATGAGCAAAGGCCATACCGCATAGTCATAGATAATGACAAAAAGTATTAACAAAAAACGAGCTTCCAGGTAAATTCGAAACAATGACAAAATTAAACGTTATTTTTTTTCAACCAAAGAATGAATAGAAAACAGCTGTTATATTTCTGACTTGGTATAGGGAATTGTTGACAGATTTGTGGGTAGACTTGGTTTTATATCTTTTTTTTAATTAAAATTTGAGCTATATTTTCATATGCTAACTATACTACATTCTGTCGTCGGCGTCCACGAATATTCACTCTGTGGTTTAGATTTTTGCAACATTAATAACTTTCTTTAACTAAACTGGATTTCTTCCACACTTGAACAGAAGCTCGTTTATGATCATATGATAGTATCCAGAAATAAATTTTGTAAAGCAATCCTGTTTTTCCGCTTTTTTTTATGTATGAATGGACCTAGTTTTTCTGCCAGAAAATATAACATTCACTCTGTGGTTAAAGTTTGTAAGATTTAAATAACTTTCTTATACTATTCTGGATTTGAACTATACTTGGAGAGAAACTTGTTTATGATCATTGGATAGTATCCAAAATATGTAGTAAAAAGAAAAATCCTTTTTTTCGTATGTTACTCATAGATGGACTTAGTTTTTCTGGCAGAAAATATTACATTCACTCTGTGGTTAAAGTTTTTTTTTTTTTTATTAAATTTTGATTACTTTCTTAAACTATCCTGGATTTGTACCAAACTTGGACAGAAGCTTGTTTATTATCAAAAGCTAGTATCTAAAGGGAAATTTTGTTAAAATTTTGTACCTGTTTATCTCTATTTTACTTGTAAATGGACTTGTTTTTCTTCCTGCTAACATTACATGCAGTCTGCAGTTAAAGTTTTAAAAACATTTTTTAGATTCATAAACTATCCTGGAGTTTTACAAAATTTGGACAAAAGCCTTTTTTCAATCAAACGATAGTATCGAGAGGATTTTTTTTTTTATTATTTTTACCCTCCTTTTTGTTGAGCCTGCGATTAACAGCAAACGTAGGCGAGACAGACACTGGGTTTCGCGAAACCCTAACAACATTTTTAGATATCTCTCAGCTCTCTGGGTTTTACTGGTTTCTCTGGTTGATACGGATGTGATATTGAAAAGTTATATTTATCTATTGTTTTATATAACAAT
>NW_027468203.1:0-30412 GCF_965363235.1 Mytilus galloprovincialis | reverse complement strand
AAATACTAATCTGTGTTACAAACTGGTGCTGAAAAATGTACATTTTAAGAAAATAATCATTAAATGCGTATTAAAGTTACACCGGAACAATTAAATCCAAAACATGCACTGCTGGTGAACTGTGATCAAAATGTCAATTTCCAACAATGACAAAAGAAATTACATTGTGTACATTCCGTCTCTATACATGTTGTCTGTTCAACATCCCGACCTAAAGAGAAATAAAAATACTAAGTTTTCGTTATTATAAACCCAAGTCACGTGATGTCTTCCCCATCTGGCGCGCGCTGGACCTAAAATAAAATAAAAACTTTCCAAACTAAACATGAAACTTCTCCGGTAACAATAATATAGACCCCATACAGAAACAAACAAACAAACAAACAAACAAACCCCCCCCCCCCCAATTCAATTAATTTTAAAGGGGGAAAGACCCCCTACAATTGCTTTTTTAAAGCAATTGATTTATATTGTAAAAAACCTTTTTAACCATTCTGTTCCGTTAATAAAAAAAAAAAAAAAAATCTCCCCGAGACCCCCTTTTGCCCCACCCCCCTTTTTTTTTTAACACTCCACTTACAACGGAATGTAGGTTGTGTACTATCTATCCTATCAATGTAAAACGAACGACAACTCCAGTTTTTTCCATATTATTAGGTCTTTCCACTTTTCTGTGGAAAGCCTATTGTATTTGTTCTGATTATTAGGTCTTTCCACTTTTCTGTGGAAAGCCTATTGTATTTGTTCTGATTATTATTTTTTTTTTTTTTTTCTTCCGCCAAATTTTGTTCTTGCGATAAATGTTTGTTTCGCAATATGTCGCTTAGATTTTTTTCATATTGTATCGTATAGTTTATGCGCTTTCAAATTTCACCCTGCTAAGCCGAACCATTTTCTTTGTAAGAGTTATCTCCCTATTCACTGTTTGTCATGTGTGTGCATCTCCTTCGTAACAAAATAAGAAAGCGACAAAATTCTTTTTACAAATTGTTCGTTACATCCTCAGGAATTTTTGGCTAATTTGGATCGAAGCGATTCGATGAAATTTTATAGGAGTTATGTACCTTTACGGAATAAATTTGTCGGTATGTTTTTTTAACTCATAAACCGTTAACCGTATAACCCTGGAATGTTTTTATTTGAGTCCCCTGGGTCCTAACTTAGAAAATTAGGTCAAGGTCAAAGGTCAAGGTCATATTTTAGATTTTCATATGTCTTTGATTTCCCTATAATTCTTGAATGGTTATAGATACAGAAAATTTAAGCAGTGAAAAATGTTCAGTACTTCAAGGGGCAACTTTGTTACATTATGACTGTATTGGTTTTACCATTATGTAAGGGACATAACCCCCATTGATGGTTTATAAAAAGCCGTTATTAGGCAAAACTCTTAAACAAAAGGTCCTTGACCCATAGGGTCTTTTGCAATGACATTGTGAAGCAATGACCTTGACAAAGGTCACAAGGTCAAAGGTCAAGGTCATGTACATATGTGATTTGGGGCACGACTTGAAGAATTTTATGTGTGTTTGCCAACCAACCAACCAACCAATCATGATCAATCAATAATGATCAATCAACAAATCATGATCATGATCAATCAACCAATCATGATCATGATTAATCAATCAATCAATCATGTTTCCGTCTCATGTGTTTAATATAGGGTTCAAGATCTCCTTTGTTTCTTTTTCGCTGTTTCAATTGACCCTTTCCAACGTGTTTAACCAACCAACCAACCAATCAATCAATCAATCAATCAATCAATCAATCATGATCAATCAATCATGTTTCCGTCTCATGTGTTTAATATAGGGTCCAAGATCTTTGTTTCTTTTTCGCTGTTTCAATTGACCCTATCCAACGTGTTTAACCAACCAACCAACCAACCAACCAGCTAATCAAGTAATCAATCAATCATGATCATGATCAATCAATCATGTATCCGTCTCATGTGTTTAATATACGGTCCAAGATCTTCTTTGTTTCTTTTTCGCTGTTTCAATTGACCCTATTCAATGTGTTTAACCAACCAACCAATCAATCAATCAATCAAGTAATCAATCAATCATGATCATGATCTATCAATCAGTCAAGTAATCAATCAATCATGATCATGATCAATCAATCATGTTTCATGAAAAATTGAAATTTAATATTGTTCTTGCGTCACTTCTGAAGAAAAAAAATCCACATGTACTCTGAAACTACAAGTACAATCGACCTCAAAATTTGCAGTCAGCAGTGCATACATGTACTAAAAGTTCATAAAAAAATTTGGTGCGGATATCTCTCAAGACTTTTCCTAGAGAAAAAAAATGGCAATGCCCTAAAAATCGCTAGCTAGGTCCGTAAATCTCAGTGACATCCTACAATAAAATGTCCGCTCCTAGATTAAAATACTAATCTGTGTTACAAACTGGTGCTGAAAAATGTACATTTTAAGAAAATAATCATTAAATGCGTATTAAAGTTACACCGGAACAATTAAATCCAAAACATGCACTGCTGGTGAACTGTGATCAAAATGTCAATTTCCAACAATGACAAAAGAAATTACATTGTGTACATTCCGTCTCTATACATGTTGTCTGTTCAACATCCCGACCTAAAGAGAAATAAAAATACTAAGTTTTCGTTATTATAAACCCAAGTCACGTGATGTCTTCCCCATCTGGCGCGCGCTGGACCTAAAATAAAATAAAAACTTTCCAAACTAAACATGAAACTTCTCCGGTAACAATAATATAGACCCCATACAGAAACAAACAAACAAACAAACAAACAAACCCCCCCCCCCCCAATTCAATTAATTTTAAAGGGGGAAAGACCCCCTACAATTGCTTTTTTAAAGCAATTGATTTATATTGTAAAAAACCTTTTTAACCATTCTGTTCCGTTAATAAAAAAAAAAAAAAAAATCTCCCCGAGACCCCCTTTTGCCCCACCCCCCTTTTTTTTTTAACCCTCCACTTACAACGGAATGTAGGTTGTGTACTATCTATCCTATCAATGTAAAACGAACGACAACTCCAGTTTTTTCCATATTATTAGGTCTTTCCACTTTTCTGTGGAAAGCCTATTGTATTTGTTCTGATTATTAGGTCTTTCCACTTTTCTGTGGAAAGCCTATTGTATTTGTTCTGATTATTATTTTTTTTTTTTTTTTCTTCCGCCAAATTTTGTTCTTGCGATAAATGTTTGTTTCGCAATATGTCGCTTAGATTTTTTTCATATTGTATCGTATAGTTTATGCGCTTTCAAATTTCACCCTGCTAAGCCGAACCATTTTCTTTGTAAGAGTTATCTCCCTATTCACTGTTTGTCATGTGTGTGCATCTCCTTCGTAACAAAATAAGAAAGCGACAAAATTCTTTTTACAAATTGTTCGTTACATCCTCAGGAATTTTTGGCTAATTTGGATCGAAGCGATTCGATGAAATTTTATAGGAGTTATGTACCTTTACGGAATAAATTTGTCGGTATGTTTTTTTAACTCATAAACCGTTAACCGTATAACCCTGGAATGTTTTTATTTGAGTCCCCTGGGTCCTAACTTAGAAAATTAGGTCAAGGTCAAAGGTCAAGGTCATATTTTAGATTTTCATATGTCTTTGATTTCCCTATAATTCTTGAATGGTTATAGATACAGAAAATTTAAGCAGTGAAAAATGTTCAGTACTTCAAGGGGCAACTTTGTTACATTATGACTGTATTGGTTTTACCATTATGTAAGGGACATAACCCCCATTGATGGTTTATAAAAAGCCGTTATTAGGCAAAACTCTTAAACAAAAGGTCCTTGACCCATAGGGTCTTTTGCAATGACATTGTGAAGCAATGACCTTGACAAAGGTCACAAGGTCAAAGGTCAAGGTCATGTACATATGTGATTTGGGGCACGACTTGAAGAATTTTATGTGTGTTTGCCAACCAACCAACCAACCAATCATGATCAATCAATAATGATCAATCAACAAATCATGATCATGATCAATCAACCAATCATGATCATGATTAATCAATCAATCAATCATGTTTCCGTCTCATGTGTTTAATATAGGGTTCAAGATCTCCTTTGTTTCTTTTTCGCTGTTTCAATTGACCCTTTCCAACGTGTTTAACCAACCAACCAACCAATCAATCAATCAATCAATCAATCAATCAATCATGATCAATCAATCATGTTTCCGTCTCATGTGTTTAATATAGGGTCCAAGATCTTTGTTTCTTTTTCGCTGTTTCAATTGACCCTATCCAACGTGTTTAACCAACCAACCAACCAACCAACCAGCTAATCAAGTAATCAATCAATCATGATCATGATCAATCAATCATGTATCCGTCTCATGTGTTTAATATACGGTCCAAGATCTTCTTTGTTTCTTTTTCGCTGTTTCAATTGACCCTATTCAATGTGTTTAACCAACCAACCAATCAATCAATCAATCAAGTAATCAATCAATCATGATCATGATCTATCAATCAGTCAAGTAATCAATCAATCATGATCATGATCAATCAATCATGTTTCATGAAAAATTGAAATTTAATATTGTTCTTGCGTCACTTCTGAAGAAAAAAAATCCACATGTACTCTGAAACTACAAGTACAATCGACCTCAAAATTTGCAGTCAGCAGTGCATACATGTACTAAAAGTTCATAAAAAAATTTGGTGCGGATATCTCTCAAGACTTTTCCTAGAGAAAAAAAATGGCAATGCCCTAAAAATCGCTAGCTAGGTCCGTAAATCTCAGTGACATCCTACAATAAAATGTCCGCTCCTAGATTAAAATACTAATCTGTGTTACAAACTGGTGCTGAAAAATGTACATTTTAAGAAAATAATCATTAAATGCGTATTAAAGTTACACCGGAACAATTAAATCCAAAACATGCACTGCTGGTGAACTGTGATCAAAATGTCAATTTCCAACAATGACAAAAGAAATTACATTGTGTACATTCCGTCTCTATACATGTTGTCTGTTCAACATCCCGACCTAAAGAGAAATAAAAATACTAAGTTTTCGTTATTATAAACCCAAGTCACGTGATGTCTTCCCCATCTGGCGCGCGCTGGACCTAAAATAAAATAAAAACTTTCCAAACTAAACATGAAACTTCTCCGGTAACAATAATATAGACCCCATACAGAAACAAACAAACAAACAAACAAACAAACCCCCCCCCCCCAATTCAATTAATTTTAAAGGGGGAAAGACCCCCTACAATTGCTTTTTTAAAGCAATTGATTTATATTGTAAAAAACCTTTTTAACCATTCTGTTCCGTTAATAAAAAAAAAAAAAAAAATCTCCCCGAGACCCCCTTTTGCCCCACCCCCCTTTTTTTTTTAACCCTCCACTTACAACGGAATGTAGGTTGTGTACTATCTATCCTATCAATGTAAAACGAACGACAACTCCAGTTTTTTCCATATTATTAGGTCTTTCCACTTTTCTGTGGAAAGCCTATTGTATTTGTTCTGATTATTAGGTCTTTCCACTTTTCTGTGGAAAGCCTATTGTATTTGTTCTGATTATTATTTTTTTTTTTTTTTTCTTCCGCCAAATTTTGTTCTTGCGATAAATGTTTGTTTCGCAATATGTCGCTTAGATTTTTTTCATATTGTATCGTATAGTTTATGCGCTTTCAAATTTCACCCTGCTAAGCCGAACCATTTTCTTTGTAAGAGTTATCTCCCTATTCACTGTTTGTCATGTGTGTGCATCTCCTTCGTAACAAAATAAGAAAGCGACAAAATTCTTTTTACAAATTGTTCGTTACATCCTCAGGAATTTTTGGCTAATTTGGATCGAAGCGATTCGATGAAATTTTATAGGAGTTATGTACCTTTACGGAATAAATTTGTCGGTATGTTTTTTTAACTCATAAACCGTTAACCGTATAACCCTGGAATGTTTTTATTTGAGTCCCCTGGGTCCTAACTTAGAAAATTAGGTCAAGGTCAAAGGTCAAGGTCATATTTTAGATTTTCATATGTCTTTGATTTCCCTATAATTCTTGAATGGTTATAGATACAGAAAATTTAAGCAGTGAAAAATGTTCAGTACTTCAAGGGGCAACTTTGTTACATTATGACTGTATTGGTTTTACCATTATGTAAGGGACATAACCCCCATTGATGGTTTATAAAAAGCCGTTATTAGGCAAAACTCTTAAACAAAAGGTCCTTGACCCATAGGGTCTTTTGCAATGACATTGTGAAGCAATGACCTTGACAAAGGTCACAAGGTCAAAGGTCAAGGTCATGTACATATGTGATTTGGGGCACGACTTGAAGAATTTTATGTGTGTTTGCCAACCAACCAACCAACCAATCATGATCAATCAATAATGATCAATCAACAAATCATGATCATGATCAATCAACCAATCATGATCATGATTAATCAATCAATCAATCATGTTTCCGTCTCATGTGTTTAATATAGGGTTCAAGATCTCCTTTGTTTCTTTTTCGCTGTTTCAATTGACCCTTTCCAACGTGTTTAACCAACCAACCAACCAATCAATCAATCAATCAATCAATCAATCAATCATGATCAATCAATCATGTTTCCGTCTCATGTGTTTAATATAGGGTCCAAGATCTTTGTTTCTTTTTCGCTGTTTCAATTGACCCTATCCAACGTGTTTAACCAACCAACCAACCAACCAACCAGCTAATCAAGTAATCAATCAATCATGATCATGATCAATCAATCATGTATCCGTCTCATGTGTTTAATATACGGTCCAAGATCTTCTTTGTTTCTTTTTCGCTGTTTCAATTGACCCTATTCAATGTGTTTAACCAACCAACCAATCAATCAATCAATCAAGTAATCAATCAATCATGATCATGATCTATCAATCAGTCAAGTAATCAATCAATCATGATCATGATCAATCAATCATGTTTCATGAAAAATTGAAATTTAATATTGTTCTTGCGTCACTTCTGAAGAAAAAAAATCCACATGTACTCTGAAACTACAAGTACAATCGACCTCAAAATTTGCAGTCAGCAGTGCATACATGTACTAAAAGTTCATAAAAAAATTTGGTGCGGATATCTCTCAAGACTTTTCCTAGAGAAAAAAAATGGCAATGCCCTAAAAATCGCTAGCTAGGTCCGTAAATCTCAGTGACATCCTACAATAAAATGTCCGCTCCTAGATTAAAATACTAATCTGTGTTACAAACTGGTGCTGAAAAATGTACATTTTAAGAAAATAATCATTAAATGCGTATTAAAGTTACACCGGAACAATTAAATCCAAAACATGCACTGCTGGTGAACTGTGATCAAAATGTCAATTTCCAACAATGACAAAAGAAATTACATTGTGTACATTCCGTCTCTATACATGTTGTCTGTTCAACATCCCGACCTAAAGAGAAATAAAAATACTAAGTTTTCGTTATTATAAACCCAAGTCACGTGATGTCTTCCCCATCTGGCGCGCGCTGGACCTAAAATAAAATAAAAACTTTCCAAACTAAACATGAAACTTCTCCGGTAACAATAATATAGACCCCATACAGAAACAAACAAACAAACAAACAAACAAACCCCCCCCCCCCAATTCAATTAATTTTAAAGGGGGAAAGACCCCCTACAATTGCTTTTTTAAAGCAATTGATTTATATTGTAAAAAACCTTTTTAACCATTCTGTTCCGTTAATAAAAAAAAAAAAAAAAATCTCCCCGAGACCCCCTTTTGCCCCACCCCCCTTTTTTTTTTAACCCTCCACTTACAACGGAATGTAGGTTGTGTACTATCTATCCTATCAATGTAAAACGAACGACAACTCCAGTTTTTTCCATATTATTAGGTCTTTCCACTTTTCTGTGGAAAGCCTATTGTATTTGTTCTGATTATTAGGTCTTTCCACTTTTCTGTGGAAAGCCTATTGTATTTGTTCTGATTATTATTTTTTTTTTTTTTTTCTTCCGCCAAATTTTGTTCTTGCGATAAATGTTTGTTTCGCAATATGTCGCTTAGATTTTTTTCATATTGTATCGTATAGTTTATGCGCTTTCAAATTTCACCCTGCTAAGCCGAACCATTTTCTTTGTAAGAGTTATCTCCCTATTCACTGTTTGTCATGTGTGTGCATCTCCTTCGTAACAAAATAAGAAAGCGACAAAATTCTTTTTACAAATTGTTCGTTACATCCTCAGGAATTTTTGGCTAATTTGGATCGAAGCGATTCGATGAAATTTTATAGGAGTTATGTACCTTTACGGAATAAATTTGTCGGTATGTTTTTTTAACTCATAAACCGTTAACCGTATAACCCTGGAATGTTTTTATTTGAGTCCCCTGGGTCCTAACTTAGAAAATTAGGTCAAGGTCAAAGGTCAAGGTCATATTTTAGATTTTCATATGTCTTTGATTTCCCTATAATTCTTGAATGGTTATAGATACAGAAAATTTAAGCAGTGAAAAATGTTCAGTACTTCAAGGGGCAACTTTGTTACATTATGACTGTATTGGTTTTACCATTATGTAAGGGACATAACCCCCATTGATGGTTTATAAAAAGCCGTTATTAGGCAAAACTCTTAAACAAAAGGTCCTTGACCCATAGGGTCTTTTGCAATGACATTGTGAAGCAATGACCTTGACAAAGGTCACAAGGTCAAAGGTCAAGGTCATGTACATATGTGATTTGGGGCACGACTTGAAGAATTTTATGTGTGTTTGCCAACCAACCAACCAACCAATCATGATCAATCAATAATGATCAATCAACAAATCATGATCATGATCAATCAACCAATCATGATCATGATTAATCAATCAATCAATCATGTTTCCGTCTCATGTGTTTAATATAGGGTTCAAGATCTCCTTTGTTTCTTTTTCGCTGTTTCAATTGACCCTTTCCAACGTGTTTAACCAACCAACCAACCAATCAATCAATCAATCAATCAATCAATCAATCATGATCAATCAATCATGTTTCCGTCTCATGTGTTTAATATAGGGTCCAAGATCTTTGTTTCTTTTTCGCTGTTTCAATTGACCCTATCCAACGTGTTTAACCAACCAACCAACCAACCAACCAGCTAATCAAGTAATCAATCAATCATGATCATGATCAATCAATCATGTATCCGTCTCATGTGTTTAATATACGGTCCAAGATCTTCTTTGTTTCTTTTTCGCTGTTTCAATTGACCCTATTCAATGTGTTTAACCAACCAACCAATCAATCAATCAATCAAGTAATCAATCAATCATGATCATGATCTATCAATCAGTCAAGTAATCAATCAATCATGATCATGATCAATCAATCATGTTTCATGAAAAATTGAAATTTAATATTGTTCTTGCGTCACTTCTGAAGAAAAAAAATCCACATGTACTCTGAAACTACAAGTACAATCGACCTCAAAATTTGCAGTCAGCAGTGCATACATGTACTAAAAGTTCATAAAAAAATTTGGTGCGGATATCTCTCAAGACTTTTCCTAGAGAAAAAAAATGGCAATGCCCTAAAAATCGCTAGCTAGGTCCGTAAATCTCAGTGACATCCTACAATAAAATGTCCGCTCCTAGATTAAAATACTAATCTGTGTTACAAACTGGTGCTGAAAAATGTACATTTTAAGAAAATAATCATTAAATGCGTATTAAAGTTACACCGGAACAATTAAATCCAAAACATGCACTGCTGGTGAACTGTGATCAAAATGTCAATTTCCAACAATGACAAAAGAAATTACATTGTGTACATTCCGTCTCTATACATGTTGTCTGTTCAACATCCCGACCTAAAGAGAAATAAAAATACTAAGTTTTCGTTATTATAAACCCAAGTCACGTGATGTCTTCCCCATCTGGCGCGCGCTGGACCTAAAATAAAATAAAAACTTTCCAAACTAAACATGAAACTTCTCCGGTAACAATAATATAGACCCCATACAGAAACAAACAAACAAACAAACAAACAAACCCCCCCCCCCCAATTCAATTAATTTTAAAGGGGGAAAGACCCCCTACAATTGCTTTTTTAAAGCAATTGATTTATATTGTAAAAAACCTTTTTAACCATTCTGTTCCGTTAATAAAAAAAAAAAAAAAAATCTCCCCGAGACCCCCTTTTGCCCCACCCCCCTTTTTTTTTTAACCCTCCACTTACAACGGAATGTAGGTTGTGTACTATCTATCCTATCAATGTAAAACGAACGACAACTCCAGTTTTTTCCATATTATTAGGTCTTTCCACTTTTCTGTGGAAAGCCTATTGTATTTGTTCTGATTATTAGGTCTTTCCACTTTTCTGTGGAAAGCCTATTGTATTTGTTCTGATTATTATTTTTTTTTTTTTTTTCTTCCGCCAAATTTTGTTCTTGCGATAAATGTTTGTTTCGCAATATGTCGCTTAGATTTTTTTCATATTGTATCGTATAGTTTATGCGCTTTCAAATTTCACCCTGCTAAGCCGAACCATTTTCTTTGTAAGAGTTATCTCCCTATTCACTGTTTGTCATGTGTGTGCATCTCCTTCGTAACAAAATAAGAAAGCGACAAAATTCTTTTTACAAATTGTTCGTTACATCCTCAGGAATTTTTGGCTAATTTGGATCGAAGCGATTCGATGAAATTTTATAGGAGTTATGTACCTTTACGGAATAAATTTGTCGGTATGTTTTTTTAACTCATAAACCGTTAACCGTATAACCCTGGAATGTTTTTATTTGAGTCCCCTGGGTCCTAACTTAGAAAATTAGGTCAAGGTCAAAGGTCAAGGTCATATTTTAGATTTTCATATGTCTTTGATTTCCCTATAATTCTTGAATGGTTATAGATACAGAAAATTTAAGCAGTGAAAAATGTTCAGTACTTCAAGGGGCAACTTTGTTACATTATGACTGTATTGGTTTTACCATTATGTAAGGGACATAACCCCCATTGATGGTTTATAAAAAGCCGTTATTAGGCAAAACTCTTAAACAAAAGGTCCTTGACCCATAGGGTCTTTTGCAATGACATTGTGAAGCAATGACCTTGACAAAGGTCACAAGGTCAAAGGTCAAGGTCATGTACATATGTGATTTGGGGCACGACTTGAAGAATTTTATGTGTGTTTGCCAACCAACCAACCAACCAATCATGATCAATCAATAATGATCAATCAACAAATCATGATCATGATCAATCAACCAATCATGATCATGATTAATCAATCAATCAATCATGTTTCCGTCTCATGTGTTTAATATAGGGTTCAAGATCTCCTTTGTTTCTTTTTCGCTGTTTCAATTGACCCTTTCCAACGTGTTTAACCAACCAACCAACCAATCAATCAATCAATCAATCAATCAATCAATCATGATCAATCAATCATGTTTCCGTCTCATGTGTTTAATATAGGGTCCAAGATCTTTGTTTCTTTTTCGCTGTTTCAATTGACCCTATCCAACGTGTTTAACCAACCAACCAACCAACCAACCAGCTAATCAAGTAATCAATCAATCATGATCATGATCAATCAATCATGTATCCGTCTCATGTGTTTAATATACGGTCCAAGATCTTCTTTGTTTCTTTTTCGCTGTTTCAATTGACCCTATTCAATGTGTTTAACCAACCAACCAATCAATCAATCAATCAAGTAATCAATCAATCATGATCATGATCTATCAATCAGTCAAGTAATCAATCAATCATGATCATGATCAATCAATCATGTTTCATGAAAAATTGAAATTTAATATTGTTCTTGCGTCACTTCTGAAGAAAAAAAATCCACATGTACTCTGAAACTACAAGTACAATCGACCTCAAAATTTGCAGTCAGCAGTGCATACATGTACTAAAAGTTCATAAAAAAATTTGGTGCGGATATCTCTCAAGACTTTTCCTAGAGAAAAAAAATGGCAATGCCCTAAAAATCGCTAGCTAGGTCCGTAAATCTCAGTGACATCCTACAATAAAATGTCCGCTCCTAGATTAAAATACTAATCTGTGTTACAAACTGGTGCTGAAAAATGTACATTTTAAGAAAATAATCATTAAATGCGTATTAAAGTTACACCGGAACAATTAAATCCAAAACATGCACTGCTGGTGAACTGTGATCAAAATGTCAATTTCCAACAATGACAAAAGAAATTACATTGTGTACATTCCGTCTCTATACATGTTGTCTGTTCAACATCCCGACCTAAAGAGAAATAAAAATACTAAGTTTTCGTTATTATAAACCCAAGTCACGTGATGTCTTCCCCATCTGGCGCGCGCTGGACCTAAAATAAAATAAAAACTTTCCAAACTAAACATGAAACTTCTCCGGTAACAATAATATAGACCCCATACAGAAACAAACAAACAAACAAACAAACAAACCCCCCCCCCCCAATTCAATTAATTTTAAAGGGGGAAAGACCCCCTACAATTGCTTTTTTAAAGCAATTGATTTATATTGTAAAAAACCTTTTTAACCATTCTGTTCCGTTAATAAAAAAAAAAAAAAAAATCTCCCCGAGACCCCCTTTTGCCCCACCCCCCTTTTTTTTTTAACCCTCCACTTACAACGGAATGTAGGTTGTGTACTATCTATCCTATCAATGTAAAACGAACGACAACTCCAGTTTTTTCCATATTATTAGGTCTTTCCACTTTTCTGTGGAAAGCCTATTGTATTTGTTCTGATTATTAGGTCTTTCCACTTTTCTGTGGAAAGCCTATTGTATTTGTTCTGATTATTATTTTTTTTTTTTTTTTCTTCCGCCAAATTTTGTTCTTGCGATAAATGTTTGTTTCGCAATATGTCGCTTAGATTTTTTTCATATTGTATCGTATAGTTTATGCGCTTTCAAATTTCACCCTGCTAAGCCGAACCATTTTCTTTGTAAGAGTTATCTCCCTATTCACTGTTTGTCATGTGTGTGCATCTCCTTCGTAACAAAATAAGAAAGCGACAAAATTCTTTTTACAAATTGTTCGTTACATCCTCAGGAATTTTTGGCTAATTTGGATCGAAGCGATTCGATGAAATTTTATAGGAGTTATGTACCTTTACGGAATAAATTTGTCGGTATGTTTTTTTAACTCATAAACCGTTAACCGTATAACCCTGGAATGTTTTTATTTGAGTCCCCTGGGTCCTAACTTAGAAAATTAGGTCAAGGTCAAAGGTCAAGGTCATATTTTAGATTTTCATATGTCTTTGATTTCCCTATAATTCTTGAATGGTTATAGATACAGAAAATTTAAGCAGTGAAAAATGTTCAGTACTTCAAGGGGCAACTTTGTTACATTATGACTGTATTGGTTTTACCATTATGTAAGGGACATAACCCCCATTGATGGTTTATAAAAAGCCGTTATTAGGCAAAACTCTTAAACAAAAGGTCCTTGACCCATAGGGTCTTTTGCAATGACATTGTGAAGCAATGACCTTGACAAAGGTCACAAGGTCAAAGGTCAAGGTCATGTACATATGTGATTTGGGGCACGACTTGAAGAATTTTATGTGTGTTTGCCAACCAACCAACCAACCAATCATGATCAATCAATAATGATCAATCAACAAATCATGATCATGATCAATCAACCAATCATGATCATGATTAATCAATCAATCAATCATGTTTCCGTCTCATGTGTTTAATATAGGGTTCAAGATCTCCTTTGTTTCTTTTTCGCTGTTTCAATTGACCCTTTCCAACGTGTTTAACCAACCAACCAACCAATCAATCAATCAATCAATCAATCAATCAATCATGATCAATCAATCATGTTTCCGTCTCATGTGTTTAATATAGGGTCCAAGATCTTTGTTTCTTTTTCGCTGTTTCAATTGACCCTATCCAACGTGTTTAACCAACCAACCAACCAACCAACCAGCTAATCAAGTAATCAATCAATCATGATCATGATCAATCAATCATGTATCCGTCTCATGTGTTTAATATACGGTCCAAGATCTTCTTTGTTTCTTTTTCGCTGTTTCAATTGACCCTATTCAATGTGTTTAACCAACCAACCAATCAATCAATCAATCAAGTAATCAATCAATCATGATCATGATCTATCAATCAGTCAAGTAATCAATCAATCATGATCATGATCAATCAATCATGTTTCATGAAAAATTGAAATTTAATATTGTTCTTGCGTCACTTCTGAAGAAAAAAAATCCACATGTACTCTGAAACTACAAGTACAATCGACCTCAAAATTTGCAGTCAGCAGTGCATACATGTACTAAAAGTTCATAAAAAAACTTGGTGCGGATATCTCTCAAGACTTTTCATAGAGAAAAAAAATGGCAATGCCCTAAAAATCGCTAGCTAGGTCCGTAAATCTCAGTGACATCCTACAATAAAATGTCCGCTCCTAGATTAAAATACTAATCTGTGTTACAAACTGGTGCTGAAAAATGTACATTTTAAGAAAATAATCATTAAATGCGTATTAAAGTTACACCGGAACAATTAAATCCAAAACATGCACTGCTGGTGAACTGTGATCAAAATGTCAATTTCCAACAATGACAAAAGAAATTACATTGTGTACATTCCGTCTCTATACATGTTGTCTGTTCAACATCCCGACCTAAAGAGAAATAAAAATACTAAGTTTTCGTTATTATAAACCCAAGTCACGTGATGTCTTCCCCATCTGGCGCGCGCTGGACCTAAAATAAAATAAAAACTTTCCAAACTAAACATGAAACTTCTCCGGTAACAATAATATAGACCCCATACAGAAACAAACAAACAAACAAACAAACAAACCCCCCCCCCCCAATTCAATTAATTTTAAAGGGGGAAAGACCCCCTACAATTGCTTTTTTAAAGCAATTGATTTATATTGTAAAAAACCTTTTTAACCATTCTGTTCCGTTAATAAAAAAAAAAAAAAAATCTCCCCGAGACCCCCTTTTGCCCCACCCCCCTTTTTTTTTTAACCCTCCACTTACAACGGAATGTAGGTTGTGTACTATCTATCCTATCAATGTAAAACGAACGACAACTCCAGTTTTTTCCATATTATTAGGTCTTTCCACTTTTCTGTGGAAAGCCTATTGTATTTGTTCTGATTATTAGGTCTTTCCACTTTTCTGTGGAAAGCCTATTGTATTTGTTCTGATTATTATTTTTTTTTTTTTTTTCTTCCGCCAAATTTTGTTCTTGCGATAAATGTTTGTTTCGCAATATGTCGCTTAGATTTTTTTCATATTGTATCGTATAGTTTATGCGCTTTCAAATTTCACCCTGCTAAGCCGAACCATTTTCTTTGTAAGAGTTATCTCCCTATTCACTGTTTGTCATGTGTGTGCATCTCCTTCGTAACAAAATAAGAAAGCGACAAAATTCTTTTTACAAATTGTTCGTTACATCCTCAGGAATTTTTGGCTAATTTGGATCGAAGCGATTCGATGAAATTTTATAGGAGTTATGTACCTTTACGGAATAAATTTGTCGGTATGTTTTTTTAACTCATAAACCGTTAACCGTATAACCCTGGAATGTTTTTATTTGAGTCCCCTGGGTCCTAACTTAGAAAATTAGGTCAAGGTCAAAGGTCAAGGTCATATTTTAGATTTTCATATGTCTTTGATTTCCCTATAATTCTTGAATGGTTATAGATACAGAAAATTTAAGCAGTGAAAAATGTTCAGTACTTCAAGGGGCAACTTTGTTACATTATGACTGTATTGGTTTTACCATTATGTAAGGGACATAACCCCCATTGATGGTTTATAAAAAGCCGTTATTAGGCAAAACTCTTAAACAAAAGGTCCTTGACCCATAGGGTCTTTTGCAATGACATTGTGAAGCAATGACCTTGACAAAGGTCACAAGGTCAAAGGTCAAGGTCATGTACATATGTGATTTGGGGCACGACTTGAAGAATTTTATGTGTGTTTGCCAACCAACCAACCAACCAATCATGATCAATCAATAATGATCAATCAACAAATCATGATCATGATCAATCAACCAATCATGATCATGATTAATCAATCAATCAATCATGTTTCCGTCTCATGTGTTTAATATAGGGTTCAAGATCTCCTTTGTTTCTTTTTCGCTGTTTCAATTGACCCTTTCCAACGTGTTTAACCAACCAACCAACCAATCAATCAATCAATCAATCAATCAATCAATCATGATCAATCAATCATGTTTCCGTCTCATGTGTTTAATATAGGGTCCAAGATCTTTGTTTCTTTTTCGCTGTTTCAATTGACCCTATCCAACGTGTTTAACCAACCAACCAACCAACCAACCAGCTAATCAAGTAATCAATCAATCATGATCATGATCAATCAATCATGTATCCGTCTCATGTGTTTAATATACGGTCCAAGATCTTCTTTGTTTCTTTTTCGCTGTTTCAATTGACCCTATTCAATGTGTTTAACCAACCAACCAATCAATCAATCAATCAAGTAATCAATCAATCATGATCATGATCTATCAATCAGTCAAGTAATCAATCAATCATGATCATGATCAATCAATCATGTTTCATGAAAAATTGAAATTTAATATTGTTCTTGCGTCACTTCTGAAGAAAAAAAATCCACATGTACTCTGAAACTACAAGTACAATCGACCTCAAAATTTGCAGTCAGCAGTGCATACATGTACTAAAAGTTCATAAAAAAACTTGGTGCGGATATCTCTCAAGACTTTTCATAGAGAAAAAAAATGGCAATGCCCTAAAAATCGCTAGCTAGGTCCGTAAATCTCAGTGACATCCTACAATAAAATGTCCGCTCCTAGATTAAAATACTAATCTGTGTTACAAACTGGTGCTGAAAAATGTACATTTTAAGAAAATAATCATTAAATGCGTATTAAAGTTACACCGGAACAATTAAATCCAAAACATGCACTGCTGGTGAACTGTGATCAAAATGTCAATTTCCAACAATGACAAAAGAAATTACATTGTGTACATTCCGTCTCTATACATGTTGTCTGTTCAACATCCCGACCTAAAGAGAAATAAAAATACTAAGTTTTCGTTATTATAAACCCAAGTCACGTGATGTCTTCCCCATCTGGCGCGCGCTGGACCTAAAATAAAATAAAAACTTTCCAAACTAAACATGAAACTTCTCCGGTAACAATAATATAGACCCCATACAGAAACAAACAAACAAACAAACAAACAAACCCCCCCCCCCCAATTCAATTAATTTTAAAGGGGGAAAGACCCCCTACAATTGCTTTTTTAAAGCAATTGATTTATATTGTAAAAAACCTTTTTAACCATTCTGTTCCGTTAATAAAAAAAAAAAAAAAATCTCCCCGAGACCCCCTTTTGCCCCACCCCCCTTTTTTTTTTAACCCTCCACTTACAACGGAATGTAGGTTGTGTACTATCTATCCTATCAATGTAAAACGAACGACAACTCCAGTTTTTTCCATATTATTAGGTCTTTCCACTTTTCTGTGGAAAGCCTATTGTATTTGTTCTGATTATTAGGTCTTTCCACTTTTCTGTGGAAAGCCTATTGTATTTGTTCTGATTATTATTTTTTTTTTTTTTTTCTTCCGCCAAATTTTGTTCTTGCGATAAATGTTTGTTTCGCAATATGTCGCTTAGATTTTTTTCATATTGTATCGTATAGTTTATGCGCTTTCAAATTTCACCCTGCTAAGCCGAACCATTTTCTTTGTAAGAGTTATCTCCCTATTCACTGTTTGTCATGTGTGTGCATCTCCTTCGTAACAAAATAAGAAAGCGACAAAATTCTTTTTACAAATTGTTCGTTACATCCTCAGGAATTTTTGGCTAATTTGGATCGAAGCGATTCGATGAAATTTTATAGGAGTTATGTACCTTTACGGAATAAATTTGTCGGTATGTTTTTTTAACTCATAAACCGTTAACCGTATAACCCTGGAATGTTTTTATTTGAGTCCCCTGGGTCCTAACTTAGAAAATTAGGTCAAGGTCAAAGGTCAAGGTCATATTTTAGATTTTCATATGTCTTTGATTTCCCTATAATTCTTGAATGGTTATAGATACAGAAAATTTAAGCAGTGAAAAATGTTCAGTACTTCAAGGGGCAACTTTGTTACATTATGACTGTATTGGTTTTACCATTATGTAAGGGACATAACCCCCATTGATGGTTTATAAAAAGCCGTTATTAGGCAAAACTCTTAAACAAAAGGTCCTTGACCCATAGGGTCTTTTGCAATGACATTGTGAAGCAATGACCTTGACAAAGGTCACAAGGTCAAAGGTCAAGGTCATGTACATATGTGATTTGGGGCACGACTTGAAGAATTTTATGTGTGTTTGCCAACCAACCAACCAACCAATCATGATCAATCAATAATGATCAATCAACAAATCATGATCATGATCAATCAACCAATCATGATCATGATTAATCAATCAATCAATCATGTTTCCGTCTCATGTGTTTAATATAGGGTTCAAGATCTCCTTTGTTTCTTTTTCGCTGTTTCAATTGACCCTTTCCAACGTGTTTAACCAACCAACCAACCAATCAATCAATCAATCAATCAATCAATCAATCATGATCAATCAATCATGTTTCCGTCTCATGTGTTTAATATAGGGTCCAAGATCTTTGTTTCTTTTTCGCTGTTTCAATTGACCCTATCCAACGTGTTTAACCAACCAACCAACCAACCAACCAGCTAATCAAGTAATCAATCAATCATGATCATGATCAATCAATCATGTATCCGTCTCATGTGTTTAATATACGGTCCAAGATCTTCTTTGTTTCTTTTTCGCTGTTTCAATTGACCCTATTCAATGTGTTTAACCAACCAACCAATCAATCAATCAATCAAGTAATCAATCAATCATGATCATGATCTATCAATCAGTCAAGTAATCAATCAATCATGATCATGATCAATCAATCATGTTTCATGAAAAATTGAAATTTAATATTGTTCTTGCGTCACTTCTGAAGAAAAAAAATCCACATGTACTCTGAAACTACAAGTACAATCGACCTCAAAATTTGCAGTCAGCAGTGCATACATGTACTAAAAGTTCATAAAAAAACTTGGTGCGGATATCTCTCAAGACTTTTCATAGAGAAAAAAAATGGCAATGCCCTAAAAATCGCTAGCTAGGTCCGTAAATCTCAGTGACATCCTACAATAAAATGTCCGCTCCTAGATTAAAATACTAATCTGTGTTACAAACTGGTGCTGAAAAATGTACATTTTAAGAAAATAATCATTAAATGCGTATTAAAGTTACACCGGAACAATTAAATCCAAAACATGCACTGCTGGTGAACTGTGATCAAAATGTCAATTTCCAACAATGACAAAAGAAATTACATTGTGTACATTCCGTCTCTATACATGTTGTCTGTTCAACATCCCGACCTAAAGAGAAATAAAAATACTAAGTTTTCGTTATTATAAACCCAAGTCACGTGATGTCTTCCCCATCTGGCGCGCGCTGGACCTAAAATAAAATAAAAACTTTCCAAACTAAACATGAAACTTCTCCGGTAACAATAATATAGACCCCATTCAGAAACAAACAAACAAACAAACAAACAAACCCCCCCCCCCCCCAATTCAATTAATTTTAAAGGGGGAAAGACCCCCTACAATTGCTTTTTTAAAGCAATTGATTTATATTGTAAAAAACCTTTTTAACCATTCTGTTCCGTTAATAAAAAAAAAAAAAAAAATCTCCCCGAGACCCCCTTTTGCCCCACCCCCCTTTTTTTTTTAACCCTCCACTTACAACGGAATGTAGGTTGTGTACTATCTATCCTATCAATGTAAAACGAACGACAACTCCAGTTTTTTCCATATTATTAGGTCTTTCCACTTTTCTGTGGAAAGCCTATTGTATTTGTTCTGATTATTAGGTCTTTCCACTTTTCTGTGGAAAGCCTATTGTATTTGTTCTGATTATTATTTTTTTTTTTTTTTTCTTCCGCCAAATTTTGTTCTTGCGATAAATGTTTGTTTCGCAATATGTCGCTTAGATTTTTTTCATATTGTATCGTATAGTTTATGCGCTTTCAAATTTCACCCTGCTAAGCCGAACCATTTTCTTTGTAAGAGTTATCTCCCTATTCACTGTTTGTCATGTGTGTGCATCTCCTTCGTAACAAAATAAGAAAGCGACAAAATTCTTTTTACAAATTGTTCGTTACATCCTCAGGAATTTTTGGCTAATTTGGATCGAAGCGATTCGATGAAATTTTATAGGAGTTATGTACCTTTACGGAATAAATTTGTCGGTATGTTTTTTTAACTCATAAACCGTTAACCGTATAACCCTGGAATGTTTTTATTTGAGTCCCCTGGGTCCTAACTTAGAAAATTAGGTCAAGGTCAAAGGTCAAGGTCATATTTTAGATTTTCATATGTCTTTGATTTCCCTATAATTCTTGAATGGTTATAGATACAGAAAATTTAAGCAGTGAAAAATGTTCAGTACTTCAAGGGGCAACTTTGTTACATTATGACTGTATTGGTTTTACCATTATGTAAGGGACATAACCCCCATTGATGGTTTATAAAAAGCCGTTATTAGGCAAAACTCTTAAACAAAAGGTCCTTGACCCATAGGGTCTTTTGCAATGACATTGTGAAGCAATGACCTTGACAAAGGTCACAAGGTCAAAGGTCAAGGTCATGTACATATGTGATTTGGGGCACGACTTGAAGAATTTTATGTGTGTTTGCCAACCAACCAACCAACCAATCATGATCAATCAATAATGATCAATCAACAAATCATGATCATGATCAATCAACCAATCATGATCATGATTAATCAATCAATCAATCATGTTTCCGTCTCATGTGTTTAATATAGGGTTCAAGATCTCCTTTGTTTCTTTTTCGCTGTTTCAATTGACCCTTTCCAACGTGTTTAACCAACCAACCAACCAATCAATCAATCAATCAATCAATCAATCAATCATGATCAATCAATCATGTTTCCGTCTCATGTGTTTAATATAGGGTCCAAGATCTTTGTTTCTTTTTCGCTGTTTCAATTGACCCTATCCAACGTGTTTAACCAACCAACCAACCAACCAACCAGCTAATCAAGTAATCAATCAATCATGATCATGATCAATCAATCATGTATCCGTCTCATGTGTTTAATATACGGTCCAAGATCTTCTTTGTTTCTTTTTCGCTGTTTCAATTGACCCTATTCAATGTGTTTAACCAACCAACCAATCAATCAATCAATCAAGTAATCAATCAATCATGATCATGATCTATCAATCAGTCAAGTAATCAATCAATCATGATCATGATCAATCAATCATGTTTCATGAAAAATTGAAATTTAATATTGTTCTTGCGTCACTTCTGAAGAAAAAAAATCCACATGTACTCTGAAACTACAAGTACAATCGACCTCAAAATTTGCAGTCAGCAGTGCATACATGTACTAAAAGTTCATAAAAAAACTTGGTGCGGATATCTCTCAAGACTTTTCATAGAGAAAAAAAATGGCAATGCCCTAAAAATCGCTAGCTAGGTCCGTAAATCTCAGTGACATCCTACAATAAAATGTCCGCTCCTAGATTAAAATACTAATCTGTGTTACAAACTGGTGCTGAAAAATGTACATTTTAAGAAAATAATCATTAAATGCGTATTAAAGTTACACCGGAACAATTAAATCCAAAACATGCACTGCTGGTGAACTGTGATCAAAATGTCAATTTCCAACAATGACAAAAGAAATTACATTGTGTACATTCCGTCTCTATACATGTTGTCTGTTCAACATCCCGACCTAAAGAGAAATAAAAATACTAAGTTTTCGTTATTATAAACCCAAGTCACGTGATGTCTTCCCCATCTGGCGCGCGCTGGACCTAAAATAAAATAAAAACTTTCCAAACTAAACATGAAACTTCTCCGGTAACAATAATATAGACCCCATACAGAAACAAACAAACAAACAAACAAACAAACCCCCCCCCCCCCCCAATTCAATTAATTTTAAAGGGGGAAAGACCCCCTACAATTGCTTTTTTAAAGCAATTGATTTATATTGTAAAAAACCTTTTTAACCATTCTGTTCCGTTAATAAAAAAAAAAAAAAAATCTCCCCGAGACCCCCTTTTGCCCCACCCCCCTTTTTTTTTTAACCCTCCACTTACAACGGAATGTAGGTTGTGTACTATCTATCCTATCAATGTAAAACGAACGACAACTCCAGTTTTTTCCATATTATTAGGTCTTTCCACTTTTCTGTGGAAAGCCTATTGTATTTGTTCTGATTATTAGGTCTTTCCACTTTTCTGTGGAAAGCCTATTGTATTTGTTCTGATTATTATTTTTTTTTTTTTTTTCTTCCGCCAAATTTTGTTCTTGCGATAAATGTTTGTTTCGCAATATGTCGCTTAGATTTTTTTCATATTGTATCGTATAGTTTATGCGCTTTCAAATTTCACCCTGCTAAGCCGAACCATTTTCTTTGTAAGAGTTATCTCCCTATTCACTGTTTGTCATGTGTGTGCATCTCCTTCGTAACAAAATAAGAAAGCGACAAAATTCTTTTTACAAATTGTTCGTTACATCCTCAGGAATTTTTGGCTAATTTGGATCGAAGCGATTCGATGAAATTTTATAGGAGTTATGTACCTTTACGGAATAAATTTGTCGGTATGTTTTTTTAACTCATAAACCGTTAACCGTATAACCCTGGAATGTTTTTATTTGAGTCCCCTGGGTCCTAACTTAGAAAATTAGGTCAAGGTCAAAGGTCAAGGTCATATTTTAGATTTTCATATGTCTTTGATTTCCCTATAATTCTTGAATGGTTATAGATACAGAAAATTTAAGCAGTGAAAAATGTTCAGTACTTCAAGGGGCAACTTTGTTACATTATGACTGTATTGGTTTTACCATTATGTAAGGGACATAACCCCCATTGATGGTTTATAAAAAGCCGTTATTAGGCAAAACTCTTAAACAAAAGGTCCTTGACCCATAGGGTCTTTTGCAATGACATTGTGAAGCAATGACCTTGACAAAGGTCACAAGGTCAAAGGTCAAGGTCATGTACATATGTGATTTGGGGCACGACTTGAAGAATTTTATGTGTGTTTGCCAACCAACCAACCAACCAATCATGATCAATCAATAATGATCAATCAACAAATCATGATCATGATCAATCAACCAATCATGATCATGATTAATCAATCAATCAATCATGTTTCCGTCTCATGTGTTTAATATAGGGTTCAAGATCTCCTTTGTTTCTTTTTCGCTGTTTCAATTGACCCTTTCCAACGTGTTTAACCAACCAACCAACCAATCAATCAATCAATCAATCAATCAATCAATCATGATCAATCAATCATGTTTCCGTCTCATGTGTTTAATATAGGGTCCAAGATCTTTGTTTCTTTTTCGCTGTTTCAATTGACCCTATCCAACGTGTTTAACCAACCAACCAACCAACCAACCAGCTAATCAAGTAATCAATCAATCATGATCATGATCAATCAATCATGTATCCGTCTCATGTGTTTAATATACGGTCCAAGATCTTCTTTGTTTCTTTTTCGCTGTTTCAATTGACCCTATTCAATGTGTTTAACCAACCAACCAATCAATCAATCAATCAAGTAATCAATCAATCATGATCATGATCTATCAATCAGTCAAGTAATCAATCAATCATGATCATGATCAATCAATCATGTTTCATGAAAAATTGAAATTTAATATTGTTCTTGCGTCACTTCTGAAGAAAAAAAATCCACATGTACTCTGAAACTACAAGTACAATCGACCTCAAAATTTGCAGTCAGCAGTGCATACATGTACTAAAAGTTCATAAAAAAATTTGGTGCGGATATCTCTCAAGACTTTTCCTAGAGAAAAAAAATGGCAATGCCCTAAAAATCGCTAGCTAGGTCCGTAAATCTCAGTGACATCCTACAATAAAATGTCCGCTCCTAGATTAAAATACTAATCTGTGTTACAAACTGGTGCTGAAAAATGTACATTTTAAGAAAATAATCATTAAATGCGTATTAAAGTTACACCGGAACAATTAAATCCAAAACATGCACTGCTGGTGAACTGTGATCAAAATGTCAATTTCCAACAATGACAAAAGAAATTACATTGTGTACATTCCGTCTCTATACATGTTGTCTGTTCAACATCCCGACCTAAAGAGAAATAAAAATACTAAGTTTTCGTTATTATAAACCCAAGTCACGTGATGTCTTCCCCATCTGGCGCGCGCTGGACCTAAAATAAAATAAAAACTTTCCAAACTAAACATGAAACTTCTCCGGTAACAATAATATAGACCCCATACAGAAACAAACAAACAAACAAACAAACAAACCCCCCCCCCCCAATTCAATTAATTTTAAAGGGGGAAAGACCCCCTACAATTGCTTTTTTAAAGCAATTGATTTATATTGTAAAAAACCTTTTTAACCATTCTGTTCCGTTAATAAAAAAAAAAAAAAAAATCTCCCCGAGACCCCCTTTTGCCCCACCCCCCTTTTTTTTTTAACCCTCCACTTACAACGGAATGTAGGTTGTGTACTATCTATCCTATCAATGTAAAACGAACGACAACTCCAGTTTTTTCCATATTATTAGGTCTTTCCACTTTTCTGTGGAAAGCCTATTGTATTTGTTCTGATTATTAGGTCTTTCCACTTTTCTGTGGAAAGCCTATTGTATTTGTTCTGATTATTATTTTTTTTTTTTTTTTCTTCCGCCAAATTTTGTTCTTGCGATAAATGTTTGTTTCGCAATATGTCGCTTAGATTTTTTTCATATTGTATCGTATAGTTTATGCGCTTTCAAATTTCACCCTGCTAAGCCGAACCATTTTCTTTGTAAGAGTTATCTCCCTATTCACTGTTTGTCATGTGTGTGCATCTCCTTCGTAACAAAATAAGAAAGCGACAAAATTCTTTTTACAAATTGTTCGTTACATCCTCAGGAATTTTTGGCTAATTTGGATCGAAGCGATTCGATGAAATTTTATAGGAGTTATGTACCTTTACGGAATAAATTTGTCGGTATGTTTTTTTAACTCATAAACCGTTAACCGTATAACCCTGGAATGTTTTTATTTGAGTCCCCTGGGTCCTAACTTAGAAAATTAGGTCAAGGTCAAAGGTCAAGGTCATATTTTAGATTTTCATATGTCTTTGATTTCCCTATAATTCTTGAATGGTTATAGATACAGAAAATTTAAGCAGTGAAAAATGTTCAGTACTTCAAGGGGCAACTTTGTTACATTATGACTGTATTGGTTTTACCATTATGTAAGGGACATAACCCCCATTGATGGTTTATAAAAAGCCGTTATTAGGCAAAACTCTTAAACAAAAGGTCCTTGACCCATAGGGTCTTTTGCAATGACATTGTGAAGCAATGACCTTGACAAAGGTCACAAGGTCAAAGGTCAAGGTCATGTACATATGTGATTTGGGGCACGACTTGAAGAATTTTATGTGTGTTTGCCAACCAACCAACCAACCAATCATGATCAATCAATAATGATCAATCAACAAATCATGATCATGATCAATCAACCAATCATGATCATGATTAATCAATCAATCAATCATGTTTCCGTCTCATGTGTTTAATATAGGGTTCAAGATCTCCTTTGTTTCTTTTTCGCTGTTTCAATTGACCCTTTCCAACGTGTTTAACCAACCAACCAACCAATCAATCAATCAATCAATCAATCAATCAATCATGATCAATCAATCATGTTTCCGTCTCATGTGTTTAATATAGGGTCCAAGATCTTTGTTTCTTTTTCGCTGTTTCAATTGACCCTATCCAACGTGTTTAACCAACCAACCAACCAACCAACCAGCTAATCAAGTAATCAATCAATCATGATCATGATCAATCAATCATGTATCCGCTCATGTGTTTAATATACGGTCCAAGATCTTCTTTGTTTCTTTTTCGCTGTTTCAATTGACCCTATTCAATGTGTTTAACCAACCAACCAATCAATCAATCAATCAAGTAATCAATCAATCATGATCATGATCTATCAATCAGTCAAGTAATCAATCAATCATGATCATGATCAATCAATCATGTTTCATGAAAAATTGAAATTTAATATTGTTCTTGCGTCACTTCTGAAGAAAAAAAATCCACATGTACTCTGAAACTACAAGTACAATCGACCTCAAAATTTGCAGTCAGCAGTGCATACATGTACTAAAAGTTCATAAAAAAACTTGGTGCGGATATCTCTCAAGACTTTTCATAGAGAAAAAAAATGGCAATGCCCTAAAAATCGCTAGCTAGGTCCGTAAATCTCAGTGACATCCTACAATAAAATGTCCGCTCCTAGATTAAAATACTAATCTGTGTTACAAACTGGTGCTGAAAAATGTACATTTTAAGAAAATAATCATTAAATGCGTATTAAAGTTACACCGGAACAATTAAATCCAAAACATGCACTGCTGGTGAACTGTGATCAAAATGTCAATTTCCAACAATGACAAAAGAAATTACATTGTGTACATTCCGTCTCTATACATGTTGTCTGTTCAACATCCCGACCTAAAGAGAAATAAAAATACTAAGTTTTCGTTATTATAAACCCAAGTCACGTGATGTCTTCCCCATCTGGCGCGCGCTGGACCTAAAATAAAATAAAAACTTTCCAAACTAAACATGAAACTTCTCCGGTAACAATAATATAGACCCCATACAGAAACAAACAAACAAACAAACAAACAACCCCCCCCCCCAATTCAATTAATTTTAAAGGGGGAAAGACCCCCTACAATTGCTTTTTTAAAGCAATTGATTTATATTGTAAAAAACCTTTTTAACCATTCTGTTCCGTTAATAAAAAAAAAAAAAAAAATCTCCCCGAGACCCCCTTTTGCCCCACCCCCCTTTTTTTTTTAACCCTCCACTTACAACGGAATGTAGGTTGTGTACTATCTATCCTATCAATGTAAAACGAACGACAACTCCAGTTTTTTCCATATTATTAGGTCTTTCCACTTTTCTGTGGAAAGCCTATTGTATTTGTTCTGATTATTAGGTCTTTCCACTTTTCTGTGGAAAGCCTATTGTATTTGTTCTGATTATTATTTTTTTTTTTTTTTTCTTCCGCCAAATTTTGTTCTTGCGATAAATGTTTGTTTCGCAATATGTCGCTTAGATTTTTTTCATATTGTATCGTATAGTTTATGCGCTTTCAAATTTCACCCTGCTAAGCCGAACCATTTTCTTTGTAAGAGTTATCTCCCTATTCACTGTTTGTCATGTGTGTGCATCTCCTTCGTAACAAAATAAGAAAGCGACAAAATTCTTTTTACAAATTGTTCGTTACATCCTCAGGAATTTTTGGCTAATTTGGATCGAAGCGATTCGATGAAATTTTATAGGAGTTATGTACCTTTACGGAATAAATTTGTCGGTATGTTTTTTTAACTCATAAACCGTTAACCGTATAACCCTGGAATGTTTTTATTTGAGTCCCCTGGGTCCTAACTTAGAAAATTAGGTCAAGGTCAAAGGTCAAGGTCATATTTTAGATTTTCATATGTCTTTGATTTCCCTATAATTCTTGAATGGTTATAGATACAGAAAATTTAAGCAGTGAAAAATGTTCAGTACTTCAAGGGGCAACTTTGTTACATTATGACTGTATTGGTTTTACCATTATGTAAGGGACATAACCCCCATTGATGGTTTATAAAAAGCCGTTATTAGGCAAAACTCTTAAACAAAAGGTCCTTGACCCATAGGGTCTTTTGCAATGACATTGTGAAGCAATGACCTTGACAAAGGTCACAAGGTCAAAGGTCAAGGTCATGTACATATGTGATTTGGGGCACGACTTGAAGAATTTTATGTGTGTTTGCCAACCAACCAACCAACCAATCATGATCAATCAATAATGATCAATCAACAAATCATGATCATGATCAATCAACCAATCATGATCATGATTAATCAATCAATCAATCATGTTTCCGTCTCATGTGTTTAATATAGGGTTCAAGATCTCCTTTGTTTCTTTTTCGCTGTTTCAATTGACCCTTTCCAACGTGTTTAACCAACCAACCAACCAATCAATCAATCAATCAATCAATCAATCAATCATGATCAATCAATCATGTTTCCGTCTCATGTGTTTAATATAGGGTCCAAGATCTTTGTTTCTTTTTCGCTGTTTCAATTGACCCTATCCAACGTGTTTAACCAACCAACCAACCAACCAACCAGCTAATCAAGTAATCAATCAATCATGATCATGATCAATCAATCATGTATCCGTCTCATGTGTTTAATATACGGTCCAAGATCTTCTTTGTTTCTTTTTCGCTGTTTCAATTGACCCTATTCAATGTGTTTAACCAACCAACCAATCAATCAATCAATCAAGTAATCAATCAATCATGATCATGATCTATCAATCAGTCAAGTAATCAATCAATCATGATCATGATCAATCAATCATGTTTCATGAAAAATTGAAATTTAATATTGTTCTTGCGTCACTTCTGAAGAAAAAAAATCCACATGTACTCTGAAACTACAAGTACAATCGACCTCAAAATTTGCAGTCAGCAGTGCATACATGTACTAAAAGTTCATAAAAAAATTTGGTGCGGATATCTCTCAAGACTTTTCCTAGAGAAAAAAAATGGCAATGCCCTAAAAATCGCTAGCTAGGTCCGTAAATCTCAGTGACATCCTACAATAAAATGTCCGCTCCTAGATTAAAATACTAATCTGTGTTACAAACTGGTGCTGAAAAATGTACATTTTAAGAAAATAATCATTAAATGCGTATTAAAGTTACACCGGAACAATTAAATCCAAAACATGCACTGCTGGTGAACTGTGATCAAAATGTCAATTTCCAACAATGACAAAAGAAATTACATTGTGTACATTCCGTCTCTATACATGTTGTCTGTTCAACATCCCGACCTAAAGAGAAATAAAAATACTAAGTTTTCGTTATTATAAACCCAAGTCACGTGATGTCTTCCCCATCTGGCGCGCGCTGGACCTAAAATAAAATAAAAACTTTCCAAACTAAACATGAAACTTCTCCGGTAACAATAATATAGACCCCATACAGAAACAAACAAACAAACAAACAAACAAACCCCCCCCCCCCAATTCAATTAATTTTAAAGGGGGAAAGACCCCCTACAATTGCTTTTTTAAAGCAATTGATTTATATTGTAAAAAACCTTTTTAACCATTCTGTTCCGTTAATAAAAAAAAAAAAAAAAATCTCCCCGAGACCCCCTTTTGCCCCACCCCCCTTTTTTTTTTAACCCTCCACTTACAACGGAATGTAGGTTGTGTACTATCTATCCTATCAATGTAAAACGAACGACAACTCCAGTTTTTTCCATATTATTAGGTCTTTCCACTTTTCTGTGGAAAGCCTATTGTATTTGTTCTGATTATTAGGTCTTTCCACTTTTCTGTGGAAAGCCTATTGTATTTGTTCTGATTATTATTTTTTTTTTTTTTTTCTTCCGCCAAATTTTGTTCTTGCGATAAATGTTTGTTTCGCAATATGTCGCTTAGATTTTTTTCATATTGTATCGTATAGTTTATGCGCTTTCAAATTTCACCCTGCTAAGCCGAACCATTTTCTTTGTAAGAGTTATCTCCCTATTCACTGTTTGTCATGTGTGTGCATCTCCTTCGTAACAAAATAAGAAAGCGACAAAATTCTTTTTACAAATTGTTCGTTACATCCTCAGGAATTTTTGGCTAATTTGGATCGAAGCGATTCGATGAAATTTTATAGGAGTTATGTACCTTTACGGAATAAATTTGTCGGTATGTTTTTTTAACTCATAAACCGTTAACCGTATAACCCTGGAATGTTTTTATTTGAGTCCCCTGGGTCCTAACTTAGAAAATTAGGTCAAGGTCAAAGGTCAAGGTCATATTTTAGATTTTCATATGTCTTTGATTTCCCTATAATTCTTGAATGGTTATAGATACAGAAAATTTAAGCAGTGAAAAATGTTCAGTACTTCAAGGGGCAACTTTGTTACATTATGACTGTATTGGTTTTACCATTATGTAAGGGACATAACCCCCATTGATGGTTTATAAAAAGCCGTTATTAGGCAAAACTCTTAAACAAAAGGTCCTTGACCCATAGGGTCTTTTGCAATGACATTGTGAAGCAATGACCTTGACAAAGGTCACAAGGTCAAAGGTCAAGGTCATGTACATATGTGATTTGGGGCACGACTTGAAGAATTTTATGTGTGTTTGCCAACCAACCAACCAACCAATCATGATCAATCAATAATGATCAATCAACAAATCATGATCATGATCAATCAACCAATCATGATCATGATTAATCAATCAATCAATCATGTTTCCGTCTCATGTGTTTA
>NW_027468202.1:0-30476 GCF_965363235.1 Mytilus galloprovincialis | reverse complement strand
AAAGTTGTGCTCAGCCGATAAACTCGCCGGTATTTTTGAAAAAACGGAGAAAACGATTAGACCCAATAGCGTTAGCGGAGGTGTCATTTTGTTAACGTAATCGTAAACTAGCACACCTTAGGTTGACAGACGTTGCGGGCATAATATTTGGGCCACATATAAAAAATTGATATCGACTTGTAGCACAGGAACAGGGCAACAAATTCATAGCCGTAGATGTATGCTTTGTTGTAACAACTTTCGGCATTTAGCACACTCCCGGAAATCTATGACAGTCTGGAAAGTCACTTCCGTTTAATGAATTGTGGACAAACTATACATGCGACCCCCTATAAATAGCGGCAGAAAGTTAGCAAACTGCCAGGGCAACTAACTAATAACACCAAAGTTGTGCTCAGCCGATAAACTCGCCGGTATTTTTGAAAAAACGGAGAAAACGATTAGACCCAATAGCGTTAGCGGAGGTGTCATTTTGTTAACGTAATCGTAAACTAGCACACCTTAGGTTGACAGACGTTGCGGGCATAATATTTGGGCCACATATAAAAAATTGATATCGACTTGTAGCACAGGAACAGGGCAACAAATTCATAGCCGTAGATGTATGCTTTGTTGTAACAACTTTCGGCATTTAGCACACTCCCGGAAATCTATGACAGTCTGGAAAGTCACTTCCGTTTAATGAATTGTGGACAAACTATACATGCGACCCCCTATAAATAGCGGCAGAAAGTTAGCAAACTGCCAGGGCAACTAACTAATAACACCAAAGTTGTGCTCAGCCGATAAACTCGCCGGTATTTTTGAAAAAACGGAGAAAACGATTAGACCCAATAGCGTTAGCGGAGGTGTCATTTTGTTAACGTAATCGTAAACTAGCACACCTTAGGTTGACAGACGTTGCGGGCATAATATTTGGGCCACATATAAAAAATTGATATCGACTTGTAGCACAGGAACAGGGCAACAAATTCATAGCCGTAGATGTATGCTTTGTTGTAACAACTTTCGGCATTTAGCACACTCCCGGAAATCTATGACAGTCTGGAAAGTCACTTCCGTTTAATGAATTGTGGACAAACTATACATGCGACCCCCTATAAATAGCGGCAGAAAGTTAGCAAACTGCCAGGGCAACTAACTAATAACACCAAAGTTGTGCTCAGCCGATAAACTCGCCGGTATTTTTGAAAAAACGGAGAAAACGATTAGACCCAATAGCGTTAGCGGAGGTGTCATTTTGTTAACGTAATCGTAAACTAGCACACCTTAGGTTGACAGACGTTGCGGGCATAATATTTGGGCCACATATAAAAAATTGATATCGACTTGTAGCACAGGAACAGGGCAACAAATTCATAGCCGTAGATGTATGCTTTGTTGTAACAACTTTCGGCATTTAGCACACTCCCGGAAATCTATGACAGTCTGGAAAGTCACTTCCGTTTAATGAATTGTGGACAAACTATACATGCGACCCCCTATAAATAGCGGCAGAAAGTTAGCAAACTGCCAGGGCAACTAACTAATAACACCAAAGTTGTGCTCAGCCGATAAACTCGCCGGTATTTTTGAAAAAACGGAGAAAACGATTAGACCCAATAGCGTTAGCGGAGGTGTCATTTTGTTAACGTAATCGTAAACTAGCACACCTTAGGTTGACAGACGTTGCGGGCATAATATTTGGGCCACATATAAAAAATTGATATCGACTTGTAGCACAGGAACAGGGCAACAAATTCATAGCCGTAGATGTATGCTTTGTTGTAACAACTTTCGGCATTTAGCACACTCCCGGAAATCTATGACAGTCTGGAAAGTCACTTCCGTTTAATGAATTGTGGACAAACTATACATGCGACCCCCTATAAATAGCGGCAGAAAGTTAGCAAACTGCCAGGGCAACTAACTAATAACACCAAAGTTGTGCTCAGCCGATAAACTCGCCGGTATTTTTGAAAAAACGGAGAAAACGATTAGACCCAATAGCGTTAGCGGAGGTGTCATTTTGTTAACGTAATCGTAAACTAGCACACCTTAGGTTGACAGACGTTGCGGGCATAATATTTGGGCCACATATAAAAAATTGATATCGACTTGTAGCACAGGAACAGGGCAACAAATTCATAGCCGTAGATGTATGCTTTGTTGTAACAACTTTCGGCATTTAGCACACTCCCGGAAATCTATGACAGTCTGGAAAGTCACTTCCGTTTAATGAATTGTGGACAAACTATACATGCGACCCCCTATAAATAGCGGCAGAAAGTTAGCAAACTGCCAGGGCAACTAACTAATAACACCAAAGTTGTGCTCAGCCGATAAACTCGCCGGTATTTTTGAAAAAACGGAGAAAACGATTAGACCCAATAGCGTTAGCGGAGGTGTCATTTTGTTAACGTAATCGTAAACTAGCACACCTTAGGTTGACAGACGTTGCGGGCATAATATTTGGGCCACATATAAAAAATTGATATCGACTTGTAGCACAGGAACAGGGCAACAAATTCATAGCCGTAGATGTATGCTTTGTTGTAACAACTTTCGGCATTTAGCACACTCCCGGAAATCTATGACAGTCTGGAAAGTCACTTCCGTTTAATGAATTGTGGACAAACTATACATGCGACCCCCTATAAATAGCGGCAGAAAGTTAGCAAACTGCCAGGGCAACTAACTAATAACACCAAAGTTGTGCTCAGCCGATAAACTCGCCGGTATTTTTGAAAAAACGGAGAAAACGATTAGACCCAATAGCGTTAGCGGAGGTGTCATTTTGTTAACGTAATCGTAAACTAGCACACCTTAGGTTGACAGACGTTGCGGGCATAATATTTGGGCCACATATAAAAAATTGATATCGACTTGTAGCACAGGAACAGGGCAACAAATTCATAGCCGTAGATGTATGCTTTGTTGTAACAACTTTCGGCATTTAGCACACTCCCGGAAATCTATGACAGTCTGGAAAGTCACTTCCGTTTAATGAATTGTGGACAAACTATACATGCGACCCCCTATAAATAGCGGCAGAAAGTTAGCAAACTGCCAGGGCAACTAACTAATAACACCAAAGTTGTGCTCAGCCGATAAACTCGCCGGTATTTTTGAAAAAACGGAGAAAACGATTAGACCCAATAGCGTTAGCGGAGGTGTCATTTTGTTAACGTAATCGTAAACTAGCACACCTTAGGTTGACAGACGTTGCGGGCATAATATTTGGGCCACATATAAAAAATTGATATCGACTTGTAGCACAGGAACAGGGCAACAAATTCATAGCCGTAGATGTATGCTTTGTTGTAACAACTTTCGGCATTTAGCACACTCCCGGAAATCTATGACAGTCTGGAAAGTCACTTCCGTTTAATGAATTGTGGACAAACTATACATGCGACCCCCTATAAATAGCGGTAGAAAGTTAGCAAACTGCCAGGGCAACTAACTAATAACACCAAAGTTGTGCTCAGCCGATAAACTCGCCGGTATTTTTGAAAAAACGGAGAAAACGATTAGACCCAATAGCGTTAGCGGAGGTGTCATTTTGTTAACGTAATCGTAAACTAGCACACCTTAGGTTGACAGACGTTGCGGGCATAATATTTGGGCCACATATAAAAAATTGATATCGACTTGTAGCACAGGAACAGGGCAACAAATTCATAGCCGTAGATGTATGCTTTGTTGTAACAACTTTCGGCATTTAGCACACTCCCGGAAATCTATGACAGTCTGGAAAGTCACTTCCGTTTAATGAATTGTGGACAAACTATACATGCGACCCCCTATAAATAGCGGCAGAAAGTTAGCAAACTGCCAGGGCAACTAACTAATAACACCAAAGTTGTGCTCAGCCGATAAACTCGCCGGTATTTTTGAAAAAACGGAGAAAACGATTAGACCCAATAGCGTTAGCGGAGGTGTCATTTTGTTAACGTAATCGTAAACTAGCACACCTTAGGTTGACAGACGTTGCGGGCATAATATTTGGGCCACATATAAAAAATTGATATCGACTTGTAGCACAGGAACAGGGCAACAAATTCATAGCCGTAGATGTATGCTTTGTTGTAACAACTTTCGGCATTTAGCACACTCCCGGAAATCTATGACAGTCTGGAAAGTCACTTCCGTTTAATGAATTGTGGACAAACTATACATGCGACCCCCTATAAATAGCGGCAGAAAGTTAGCAAACTGCCAGGGCAACTAACTAATAACACCAAAGTTGTGCTCAGCCGATAAACTCACCGGTATTTTTGAAAAAACGGAGAAAACGATTAGACCCAATAGCGTTAGCGGAGGTGTCATTTTGTTAACGTAATCGTAAACTAGCACACCTTAGGTTGACAGACGTTGCGGGCATAATATTTGGGCCACATATAAAAAATTGATATCGACTTGTAGCACAGGAACAGGGCAACAAATTCATAGCCGTAGATGTATGCTTTGTTGTAACAACTTTCGGCATTTAGCACACTCCCGGAAATCTATGACAGTCTGGAAAGTCACTTCCGTTTAATGAATTGTGGACAAACTATACATGCGACCCCCTATAAATAGCGGCAGAAAGTTAGCAAACTGCCAGGGCAACTAACTAATAACACCAAAGTTGTGCTCAGCCGATAAACTCGCCGGTATTTTTGAAAAAACGGAGAAAACGATTAGACCCAATAGCGTTAGCGGAGGTGTCATTTTGTTAACGTAATCGTAAACTAGCACACCTTAGGTTGACAGACGTTGCGGGCATAATATTTGGGCCACATATAAAAAATTGATATCGACTTGTAGCACAGGAACAGGGCAACAAATTCATAGCCGTAGATGTATGCTTTGTTGTAACAACTTTCGGCATTTAGCACACTCCCGGAAATCTATGACAGTCTGGAAAGTCACTTCCGTTTAATGAATTGTGGACAAACTATACATGCGACCCCCTATAAATAGCGGCAGAAAGTTAGCAAACTGCCAGGGCAACTAACTAATAACACCAAAGTTGTGCTCAGCCGATAAACTCGCCGGTATTTTTGAAAAAACGGAGAAAACGATTAGACCCAATAGCGTTAGCGGAGGTGTCATTTTGTTAACGTAATCGTAAACTAGCACACCTTAGGTTGACAGACGTTGCGGGCATAATATTTGGGCCACATATAAAAAATTGATATCGACTTGTAGCACAGGAACAGGGCAACAAATTCATAGCCGTAGATGTATGCTTTGTTGTAACAACTTTCGGCATTTAGCACACTCCCGGAAATCTATGACAGTCTGGAAAGTCACTTCCGTTTAATGAATTGTGGACAAACTATACATGCGACCCCCTATAAATAGCGGCAGAAAGTTAGCAAACTGCCAGGGCAACTAACTAATAACACCAAAGTTGTGCTCAGCCGATAAACTCGCCGGTATTTTTGAAAAAAACGGAGAAAACGATTAGACCCAATAGCGTTAGCGGAGGTGTCATTTTGTTAACGTAATCGTAAACTAGCACACCTTAGGTTGACAGACGTTGCGGGCATAATATTTGGGCCACATATAAAAAATTGATATCGACTTGTAGCACAGGAACAGGGCAACAAATTCATAGCCGTAGATGTATGCTTTGTTGTAACAACTTTCGGCATTTAGCACACTCCCGGAAATCTATGACAGTCTGGAAAGTCACTTCCGTTTAATGAATTGTGGACAAACTATACATGCGACCCCCTATAAATAGCGGCAGAAAGTTAGCAAACTGCCAGGGCAACTAACTAATAACACCAAAGTTGTGCTCAGCCGATAAACTCGCCGGTATTTTTGAAAAAAACGGAGAAAACGATTAGACCCAATAGCGTTAGCGGAGGTGTCATTTTGTTAACGTAATCGTAAACTAGCACACCTTAGGTTGACAGACGTTGCGGGCATAATATTTGGGCCACATATAAAAAATTGATATCGACTTGTAGCACAGGAACAGGGCAACAAATTCATAGCCGTAGATGTATGCTTTGTTGTAACAACTTTCGGCATTTAGCACACTCCCGGAAATCTATGACAGTCTGGAAAGTCACTTCCGTTTAATGAATTGTGGACAAACTATACATGCGACCCCCTATAAATAGCGGCAGAAAGTTAGCAAACTGCCAGGGCAACTAACTAATAACACCAAAGTTGTGCTCAGCCGATAAACTCGCCGGTATTTTTGAAAAAACGGAGAAAACGATTAGACCCAATAGCGTTAGCGGAGGTGTCATTTTGTTAACGTAATCGTAAACTAGCACACCTTAGGTTGACAGACGTTGCGGGCATAATATTTGGGCCACATATAAAAAATTGATATCGACTTGTAGCACAGGAACAGGGCAACAAATTCATAGCCGTAGATGTATGCTTTGTTGTAACAACTTTCGGCATTTAGCACACTCCCGGAAATCTATGACAGTCTGGAAAGTCACTTCCGTTTAATGAATTGTGGACAAACTATACATGCGACCCCCTATAAATAGCGGCAGAAAGTTAGCAAACTGCCAGGGCAACTAACTAATAACACCAAAGTTGTGCTCAGCCGATAAACTCGCCGGTATTTTTGAAAAAACGGAGAAAACGATTAGACCCAATAGCGTTAGCGGAGGTGTCATTTTGTTAACGTAATCGTAAACTAGCACACCTTAGGTTGACAGACGTTGCGGGCATAATATTTGGGCCACATATAAAAAATTGATATCGACTTGTAGCACAGGAACAGGGCAACAAATTCATAGCCGTAGATGTATGCTTTGTTGTAACAACTTTCGGCATTTAGCACACTCCCGGAAATCTATGACAGTCTGGAAAGTCACTTCCGTTTAATGAATTGTGGACAAACTATACATGCGACCCCCTATAAATAGCGGCAGAAAGTTAGCAAACTGCCAGGGCAACTAACTAATAACACCAAAGTTGTGCTCAGCCGATAAACTCGCCGGTATTTTTGAAAAAACGGAGAAAACGATTAGACCCAATAGCGTTAGCGGAGGTGTCATTTTGTTAACGTAATCGTAAACTAGCACACCTTAGGTTGACAGACGTTGCGGGCATAATATTTGGGCCACATATAAAAAATTGATATCGACTTGTAGCACAGGAACAGGGCAACAAATTCATAGCCGTAGATGTATGCTTTGTTGTAACAACTTTCGGCATTTAGCACACTCCCGGAAATCTATGACAGTCTGGAAAGTCACTTCCGTTTAATGAATTGTGGACAAACTATACATGCGACCCCCTATAAATAGCGGCAGAAAGTTAGCAAACTGCCAGGGCAACTAACTAATAACACCAAAGTTGTGCTCAGCCGATAAACTCGCCGGTATTTTTGAAAAACGGAGAAAACGATTAGACCCAATAGCGTTAGCGGAGGTGTCATTTTGTTAACGTAATCGTAAACTAGCACACCTTAGGTTGACAGACGTTGCGGGCATAATATTTGGGCCACATATAAAAAATTGATATCGACTTGTAGCACAGGAACAGGGCAACAAATTCATAGCCGTAGATGTATGCTTTGTTGTAACAACTTTCGGCATTTAGCACACTCCCGGAAATCTATGACAGTCTGGAAAGTCACTTCCGTTTAATGAATTGTGGACAAACTATACATGCGACCCCCTATAAATAGCGGCAGAAAGTTAGCAAACTGCCAGGGCAACTAACTAATAACACCAAAGTTGTGCTCAGCCGATAAACTCGCCGGTATTTTTGAAAAAACGGAGAAAACGATTAGACCCAATAGCGTTAGCGGAGGTGTCATTTTGTTAACGTAATCGTAAACTAGCACACCTTAGGTTGACAGACGTTGCGGGCATAATATTTGGGCCACATATAAAAAATTGATATCGACTTGTAGCACAGGAACAGGGCAACAAATTCATAGCCGTAGATGTATGCTTTGTTGTAACAACTTTCGGCATTTAGCACACTCCCGGAAATCTATGACAGTCTGGAAAGTCACTTCCGTTTAATGAATTGTGGACAAACTATACATGCGACCCCCTATAAATAGCGGCAGAAAGTTAGCAAACTGCCAGGGCAACTAACTAATAACACCAAAGTTGTGCTCAGCCGATAAACTCGCCGGTATTTTTGAAAAAACGGAGAAAACGATTAGACCCAATAGCGTTAGCGGAGGTGTCATTTTGTTAACGTAATCGTAAACTAGCACACCTTAGGTTGACAGACGTTGCGGGCATAATATTTGGGCCACATATAAAAAATTGATACCGACTTGTAGCACAGGAACAGGGCAACAAATTCATAGCCGTAGATGTATGCTTTGTTGTAACAACTTTCGGCATTTAGCACACTCCCGGAAATCTATGACAGTCTGGAAAGTCACTTCCGTTTAATGAATTGTGGACAAACTATACATGCGACCCCCTATAAATAGCGGCAGAAAGTTAGCAAACTGCCAGGGCAACTAACTAATAACACCAAAGTTGTGCTCAGCCGATAAACTCGCCGGTATTTTTGAAAAAACGGAGAAAACGATTAGACCCAATAGCGTTAGCGGAGGTGTCATTTTGTTAACGTAATCGTAAACTAGCACACCTTAGGTTGACAGACGTTGCGGGCATAATATTTGGGCCACATATAAAAAATTGATATCGACTTGTAGCACAGGAACAGGGCAACAAATTCATAGCCGTAGATGTATGCTTTGTTGTAACAACTTTCGGCATTTAGCACACTCCCGGAAATCTATGACAGTCTGGAAAGTCACTTCCGTTTAATGAATTGTGGACAAACTATACATGCGACCCCCTATAAATAGCGGCAGAAAGTTAGCAAACTGCCAGGGCAACTAACTAATAACACCAAAGTTGTGCTCAGCCGATAAACTCGCCGGTATTTTTGAAAAAACGGAGAAAACGATTAGACCCAATAGCGTTAGCGGAGGTGTCATTTTGTTAACGTAATCGTAAACTAGCACACCTTAGGTTGACAGACGTTGCGGGCATAATATTTGGGCCACATATAAAAAATTGATACCGACTTGTAGCACAGGAACAGGGCAACAAATTCATAGCCGTAGATGTATGCTTTGTTGTAACAACTTTCGGCATTTAGCACACTCCCGGAAATCTATGACAGTCTGGAAAGTCACTTCCGTTTAATGAATTGTGGACAAACTATACATGCGACCCCCTATAAATAGCGGCAGAAAGTTAGCAAACTGCCAGGGCAACTAACTAATAACACCAAAGTTGTGCTCAGCCGATAAACTCGCCGGTATTTTTGAAAAAACGGAGAAAACGATTAGACCCAATAGCGTTAGCGGAGGTGTCATTTTGTTAACGTAATCGTAAACTAGCACACCTTAGGTTGACAGACGTTGCGGGCATAATATTTGGGCCACATATAAAAAATTGATATCGACTTGTAGCACAGGAACAGGGCAACAAATTCATAGCCGTAGATGTATGCTTTGTTGTAACAACTTTCGGCATTTAGCACACTCCCGGAAATCTATGACAGTCTGGAAAGTCACTTCCGTTTAATGAATTGTGGACAAACTATACATGCGACCCCCTATAAATAGCGGCAGAAAGTTAGCAAACTGCCAGGGCAACTAACTAATAACACCAAAGTTGTGCTCAGCCGATAAGCTCGCCGGTATTTTTGAAAAAACGGAGAAAACGATTAGACCCAATAGCGTTAGCGGAGGTGTCATTTTGTTAACGTAATCGTAAACTAGCACACCTTAGGTTGACAGACGTTGCGGGCATAATATTTGGGCCACATATAAAAAATTGATATCGACTTGTAGCACAGGAACAGGGCAACAAATTCATAGCCGTAGATGTATGCTTTGTTGTAACAACTTTCGGCATTTAGCACACTCCCGGAAATCTATGACAGTCTGGAAAGTCACTTCCGTTTAATGAATTGTGGACAAACTATACATGCGACCCCCTATAAATAGCGGCAGAAAGTTAGCACACTGCCAGGGCAACTAACTAATAACACCAAAGTTGTGCTCAGCCGATAAACTCGCCGGTATTTTTGAAAAAAACGGAGAAAACGATTAGACCC
Source organism: Mytilus galloprovincialis (assembly GCF_965363235.1). NCBI lineage: Eukaryota > Metazoa > Mollusca > Bivalvia > Mytilida > Mytilidae > Mytilus > Mytilus galloprovincialis. Next base: position 20,426 of record NW_027468202.1, on the reverse strand, counting down.
AATAGCGTTAGCGGAGGTGTCATTTTGTTAACGTAATCGTAAACTAGCACACCTTAGGTTGACAGACGTTGCGGGCATAATATTTGGGCCACATATAAAAAATTGATATCGACTTGTAGCACAGGAACAGGGCAACAAATTCATAGCCGTAGATGTATGCTTTGTTGTAACAACTTTCGGCATTTAGCACACTCCCGGAAATCTATGACAGTCTGGAAAGTCACTTCCGTTTAATGAATTGTGGACAAACTATACATGCGACCCCCTATAAATAGCGGCAGAAAGTTAGCAAACTGCCAGGGCAACTAACTAATAACACCAAAGTTGTGCTCAGCCGATAAACTCGCCGGTATTTTTGAAAAAACGGAGAAAACGATTAGACCCAATAGCGTTAGCGGAGGTGTCATTTTGTTAACGTAATCGTAAACTAGCACACCTTAGGTTGACAGACGTTGCGGGCATAATATTTGGGCCACATATAAAAAATTGATATCGACTTGTAGCACAGGAACAGGGCAACAAATTCATAGCCGTAGATGTATGCTGTGTTGTAACAACTTTCGGCATTTAGCACACTCCCGGAAATCTATGACAGTCTGGAAAGTCACTTCCGTTTAATGAATTGTGGACAAACTATACATGCGACCCCCTATAAATAGCGGCAGAAAGTTAGCAAACTGCCAGGGCAACTAACTAATAACACCAAAGTTGTGCTCAGCCGATAAACTCGCCGGTATTTTTGAAAAAACGGAGAAAACGATTAGACCCAATAGCGTTAGCGGAGGTGTCATTTTGTTAACGTAATCGTAAACTAGCACACCTTAGGTTGACAGACGTTGCGGGCATAATATTTGGGCCACATATAAAAAATTGATATCGACTTGTAGCACAGGAACAGGGCAACAAATTCATAGCCGTAGATGTATGCTTTGTTGTAACAACTTTCGGCATTTAGCACACTCCCGGAAATCTATGACAGTCTGGAAAGTCACTTCCGTTTAATGAATTGTGGACAAACTATACATGCGACCCCCTATAAATAGCGGCAGAAAGTTAGCAAACTGCCAGGGCAACTAACTAATAACACCAAAGTTGTGCTCAGCCGATAAACTCGCCGGTATTTTTGAAAAAACGGAGAAAACGATTAGACCCAATAGCGTTAGCGGAGGTGTCATTTTGTTAACGTAATCGTAAACTAGCACACCTTAGGTTGACAGACGTTGCGGGCATAATATTTGGGCCACATATAAAAAATTGATATCGACTTGTAGCACAGGAACAGGGCAACAAATTCATAGCCGTAGATGTATGCTTTGTTGTAACAACTTTCGGCATTTAGCACACTCCCGGAAATCTATGACAGTCTGGAAAGTCACTTCCGTTTAATGAATTGTGGACAAACTATACATGCGACCCCCTATAAATAGCGGCAGAAAGTTAGCAAACTGCCAGGGCAACTAACTAATAACACCAAAGTTGTGCTCAGCCGATAAACTCGCCGGTATTTTTGAAAAAACGGAGAAAACGATTAGACCCAATAGCGTTAGCGGAGGTGTCATTTTGTTAACGTAATCGTAAACTAGCACACCTTAGGTTGACAGACGTTGCGGGCATAATATTTGGGCCACATATAAAAAATTGATATCGACTTGTAGCACAGGAACAGGGCAACAAATTCATAGCCGTAGATGTATGCTTTGTTGTAACAACTTTCGGCATTTAGCACACTCCCGGAAATCTATGACAGTCTGGAAAGTCACTTCCGTTTAATGAATTGTGGACAAACTATACATGCGACCCCCTATAAATAGCGGCAGAAAGTTAGCAAACTGCCAGGGCAACTAACTAATAACACCAAAGTTGTGCTCAGCCGATAAACTCGCCGGTATTTTTGAAAAAACGGAGAAAACGATTAGACCCAATAGCGTTAGCGGAGGTGTCATTTTGTTAACGTAATCGTAAACTAGCACACCTTAGGTTGACAGACGTTGCGGGCATAATATTTGGGCCACATATAAAAAATTGATATCGACTTGTAGCACAGGAACAGGGCAACAAATTCATAGCCGTAGATGTATGCTTTGTTGTAACAACTTTCGGCATTTAGCACACTCCCGGAAATCTATGACAGTCTGGAAAGTCACTTCCGTTTAATGAATTGTGGACAAACTATACATGCGACCCCCTATAAATAGCGGCAGAAAGTTAGCAAACTGCCAGGGCAACTAACTAATAACACCAAAGTTGTGCTCAGCCGATAAACTCGCCGGTATTTTTGAAAAAACGGAGAAAACGATTAGACCCAATAGCGTTAGCGGAGGTGTCATTTTGTTAACGTAATCGTAAACTAGCACACCTTAGGTTGACAGACGTTGCGGGCATAATATTTGGGCCACATATAAAAAATTGATATCGACTTGTAGCACAGGAACAGGGCAACAAATTCATAGCCGTAGATGTATGCTTTGTTGTAACAACTTTCGGCATTTAGCACACTCCCGGAAATCTATGACAGTCTGGAAAGTCACTTCCGTTTAATGAATTGTGGACAAACTATACATGCGACCCCCTATAAATAGCGGCAGAAAGTTAGCAAACTGCCAGGGCAACTAACTAATAACACCAAAGTTGTGCTCAGCCGATAAACTCGCCGGTATTTTTGAAAAAACGGAGAAAACGATTAGACCCAATAGCGTTAGCGGAGGTGTCATTTTGTTAACGTAATCGTAAACTAGCACACCTTAGGTTGACAGACGTTGCGGGCATAATATTTGGGCCACATATAAAAAATTGATATCGACTTGTAGCACAGGAACAGGGCAACAAATTCATAGCCGTAGATGTATGCTTTGTTGTAACAACTTTCGGCATTTAGCACACTCCCGGAAATCTATGACAGTCTGGAAAGTCACTTCCGTTTAATGAATTGTGGACAAACTATACATGCGACCCCCTATAAATAGCGGCAGAAAGTTAGCAAACTGCCAGGGCAACTAACTAATAACACCAAAGTTGTGCTCAGCCGATAAACTCGCCGGTATTTTTGAAAAAACGGAGAAAACGATTAGACCCAATAGCGTTAGCGGAGGTGTCATTTTGTTAACGTAATCGTAAACTAGCACACCTTAGGTTGACAGACGTTGCGGGCATAATATTTGGGCCACATATAAAAAATTGATATCGACTTGTAGCACAGGAACAGGGCAACAAATTCATAGCCGTAGATGTATGCTTTGTTGTAACAACTTTCGGCATTTAGCACACTCCCGGAAATCTATGACAGTCTGGAAAGTCACTTCCGTTTAATGAATTGTGGACAAACTATACATGCGACCCCCTATAAATAGCGGCAGAAAGTTAGCAAACTGCCAGGGCAACTAACTAATAACACCAAAGTTGTGCTCAGCCGATAAACTCGCCGGTATTTTTGAAAAAACGGAGAAAACGATTAGACCCAATAGCGTTAGCGGAGGTGTCATTTTGTTAACGTAATCGTAAACTAGCACACCTTAGGTTGACAGACGTTGCGGGCATAATATTTGGGCCACATATAAAAAATTGATATCGACTTGTAGCACAGGAACAGGGCAACAAATTCATAGCCGTAGATGTATGCTTTGTTGTAACAACTTTCGGCATTTAGCACACTCCCGGAAATCTATGACAGTCTGGAAAGTCACTTCCGTTTAATGAATTGTGGACAAACTATACATGCGACCCCCTATAAATAGCGGCAGAAAGTTAGCAAACTGCCAGGGCAACTAACTAATAACACCAAAGTTGTGCTCAGCCGATAAACTCGCCGGTATTTTTGAAAAAACGGAGAAAACGATTAGACCCAATAGCGTTAGCGGAGGTGTCATTTTGTTAACGTAATCGTAAACTAGCACACCTTAGGTTGACAGACGTTGCGGGCATAATATTTGGGCCACATATAAAAAATTGATATCGACTTGTAGCACAGGAACAGGGCAACAAATTCATAGCCGTAGATGTATGCTTTGTTGTAACAACTTTCGGCATTTAGCACACTCCCGGAAATCTATGACAGTCTGGAAAGTCACTTCCGTTTAATGAATTGTGGACAAACTATACATGCGACCCCCTATAAATAGCGGCAGAAAGTTAGCAAACTGCCAGGGCAACTAACTAATAACACCAAAGTTGTGCTCAGCCGATAAACTCGCCGGTATTTTTGAAAAAACGGAGAAAACGATTAGACCCAATAGCGTTAGCGGAGGTGTCATTTTGTTAACGTAATCGTAAACTAGCACACCTTAGGTTGACAGACGTTGCGGGCATAATATTTGGGCCACATATAAAAAATTGATATCGACTTGTAGCACAGGAACAGGGCAACAAATTCATAGCCGTAGATGTATGCTTTGTTGTAACAACTTTCGGCATTTAGCACACTCCCGGAAATCTATGACAGTCTGGAAAGTCACTTCCGTTTAATGAATTGTGGACAAACTATACATGCGACCCCCTATAAATAGCGGCAGAAAGTTAGCAAACTGCCAGGGCAACTAACTAATAACACCAAAGTTGTGCTCAGCCGATAAACTCGCCGGTATTTTTGAAAAAACGGAGAAAACGATTAGACCCAATAGCGTTAGCGGAGGTGTCATTTTGTTAACGTAATCGTAAACTAGCACACCTTAGGTTGACAGACGTTGCGGGCATAATATTTGGGCCACATATAAAAAATTGATATCGACTTGTAGCACAGGAACAGGGCAACAAATTCATAGCCGTAGATGTATGCTTTGTTGTAACAACTTTCGGCATTTAGCACACTCCCGGAAATCTATGACAGTCTGGAAAGTCACTTCCGTTTAATGAATTGTGGACAAACTATACATGCGACCCCCTATAAATAGCGGCAGAAAGTTAGCAAACTGCCAGGGCAACTAACTAATAACACCAAAGTTGTGCTCAGCCGATAAACTCGCCGGTATTTTTGAAAAAACGGAGAAAACGATTAGACCCAATAGCGTTAGCGGAGGTGTCATTTTGTTAACGTAATCGTAAACTAGCACACCTTAGGTTGACAGACGTTGCGGGCATAATATTTGGGCCACATATAAAAAATTGATATCGACTTGTAGCACAGGAACAGGGCAACAAATTCATAGCCGTAGATGTATGCTTTGTTGTAACAACTTTCGGCATTTAGCACACTCCCGGAAATCTATGACAGTCTGGAAAGTCACTTCCGTTTAATGAATTGTGGACAAACTATACATGCGACCCCCTATAAATAGCGGCAGAAAGTTAGCAAACTGCCAGGGCAACTAACTAATAACACCAAAGTTGTGCTCAGCCGATAAACTCGCCGGTATTTTTGAAAAAACGGAGAAAACGATTAGACCCAATAGCGTTAGCGGAGGTGTCATTTTGTTAACGTAATCGTAAACTAGCACACCTTAGGTTGACAGACGTTGCGGGCATAATATTTGGGCCACATATAAAAAATTGATATCGACTTGTAGCACAGGAACAGGGCAACAAATTCATAGCCGTAGATGTATGCTTTGTTGTAACAACTTTCGGCATTTAGCACACTCCCGGAAATCTATGACAGTCTGGAAAGTCACTTCCGTTTAATGAATTGTGGACAAACTATACATGCGACCCCCTATAAATAGCGGCAGAAAGTTAGCAAACTGCCAGGGCAACTAACTAATAACACCAAAGTTGTGCTCAGCCGATAAACTCGCCGGTATTTTTGAAAAAACGGAGAAAACGATTAGACCCAATAGCGTTAGCGGAGGTGTCATTTTGTTAACGTAATCGTAAACTAGCACACCTTAGGTTGACAGACGTTGCGGGCATAATATTTGGGCCACATATAAAAAATTGATATCGACTTGTAGCACAGGAACAGGGCAACAAATTCATAGCCGTAGATGTATGCTTTGTTGTAACAACTTTCGGCATTTAGCACACTCCCGGAAATCTATGACAGTCTGGAAAGTCACTTCCGTTTAATGAATTGTGGACAAACTATACATGCGACCCCCTATAAATAGCGGCAGAAAGTTAGCAAACTGCCAGGGCAACTAACTAATAACACCAAAGTTGTGCTCAGCCGATAAACTCGCCGGTATTTTTGAAAAAACGGAGAAAACGATTAGACCCAATAGCGTTAGCGGAGGTGTCATTTTGTTAACGTAATCGTAAACTAGCACACCTTAGGTTGACAGACGTTGCGGGCATAATATTTGGGCCACATATAAAAAATTGATATCGACTTGTAGCACAGGAACAGGGCAACAAATTCATAGCCGTAGATGTATGCTTTGTTGTAACAACTTTCGGCATTTAGCACACTCCCGGAAATCTATGACAGTCTGGAAAGTCACTTCCGTTTAATGAATTGTGGACAAACTATACATGCGACCCCCTATAAATAGCGGCAGAAAGTTAGCAAACTGCCAGGGCAACTAACTAATAACACCAAAGTTGTGCTCAGCCGATAAACTCGCCGGTATTTTTGAAAAAACGGAGAAAACGATTAGACCCAATAGCGTTAGCGGAGGTGTCATTTTGTTAACGTAATCGTAAACTAGCACACCTTAGGTTGACAGACGTTGCGGGCATAATATTTGGGCCACATATAAAAAATTGATATCGACTTGTAGCACAGGAACAGGGCAACAAATTCATAGCCGTAGATGTATGCTTTGTTGTAACAACTTTCGGCATTTAGCACACTCCCGGAAATCTATGACAGTCTGGAAAGTCACTTCCGTTTAATGAATTGTGGACAAACTATACATGCGACCCCCTATAAATAGCGGCAGAAAGTTAGCAAACTGCCAGGGCAACTAACTAATAACACCAAAGTTGTGCTCAGCCGATAAACTCGCCGGTATTTTTGAAAAAACGGAGAAAACGATTAGACCCAATAGCGTTAGCGGAGGTGTCATTTTGTTAACGTAATCGTAAACTAGCACACCTTAGGTTGACAGACGTTGCGGGCATAATATTTGGGCCACATATAAAAAATTGATATCGACTTGTAGCACAGGAACAGGGCAACAAATTCATAGCCGTAGATGTATGCTTTGTTGTAACAACTTTCGGCATTTAGCACACTCCCGGAAATCTATGACAGTCTGGAAAGTCACTTCCGTTTAATGAATTGTGGACAAACTATACATGCGACCCCCTATAAATAGCGGCAGAAAGTTAGCAAACTGCCAGGGCAACTAACTAATAACACCAAAGTTGTGCTCAGCCGATAAACTCGCCGGTATTTTTGAAAAAACGGAGAAAACGATTAGACCCAATAGCGTTAGCGGAGGTGTCATTTTGTTAACGTAATCGTAAACTAGCACACCTTAGGTTGACAGACGTTGCGGGCATAATATTTGGGCCACATATAAAAAATTGATATCGACTTGTAGCACAGGAACAGGGCAACAAATTCATAGCCGTAGATGTATGCTTTGTTGTAACAACTTTCGGCATTTAGCACACTCCCGGAAATCTATGACAGTCTGGAAAGTCACTTCCGTTTAATGAATTGTGGACAAACTATACATGCGACCCCCTATAAATAGCGGCAGAAAGTTAGCAAACTGCCAGGGCAACTAACTAATAACACCAAAGTTGTGCTCAGCCGATAAACTCGCCGGTATTTTTGAAAAAACGGAGAAAACGATTAGACCCAATAGCGTTAGCGGAGGTGTCATTTTGTTAACGTAATCGTAAACTAGCACACCTTAGGTTGACAGACGTTGCGGGCATAATATTTGGGCCACATATAAAAAATTGATATCGACTTGTAGCACAGGAACAGGGCAACAAATTCATAGCCGTAGATGTATGCTTTGTTGTAACAACTTTCGGCATTTAGCACACTCCCGGAAATCTATGACAGTCTGGAAAGTCACTTCCGTTTAATGAATTGTGGACAAACTATACATGCGACCCCCTATAAATAGCGGCAGAAAGTTAGCAAACTGCCAGGGCAACTAACTAATAACACCAAAGTTGTGCTCAGCCGATAAACTCGCCGGTATTTTTGAAAAAACGGAGAAAACGATTAGACCCAATAGCGTTAGCGGAGGTGTCATTTTGTTAACGTAATCGTAAACTAGCACACCTTAGGTTGACAGACGTTGCGGGCATAATATTTGGGCCACATATAAAAAATTGATATCGACTTGTAGCACAGGAACAGGGCAACAAATTCATAGCCGTAGATGTATGCTTTGTTGTAACAACTTTCGGCATTTAGCACACTCCCGGAAATCTATGACAGTCTGGAAAGTCACTTCCGTTTAATGAATTGTGGACAAACTATACATGCGACCCCCTATAAATAGCGGCAGAAAGTTAGCAAACTGCCAGGGCAACTAACTAATAACACCAAAGTTGTGCTCAGCCGATAAACTCGCCGGTATTTTTGAAAAAACGGAGAAAACGATTAGACCCAATAGCGTTAGCGGAGGTGTCATTTTGTTAACGTAATCGTAAACTAGCACACCTTAGGTTGACAGACGTTGCGGGCATAATATTTGGGCCACATATAAAAAATTGATATCGACTTGTAGCACAGGAACAGGGCAACAAATTCATAGCCGTAGATGTATGCTTTGTTGTAACAACTTTCGGCATTTAGCACACTCCCGGAAATCTATGACAGTCTGGAAAGTCACTTCCGTTTAATGAATTGTGGACAAACTATACATGCGACCCCCTATAAATAGCGGCAGAAAGTTAGCAAACTGCCAGGGCAACTAACTAATAACACCAAAGTTGTGCTCAGCCGATAAACTCGCCGGTATTTTTGAAAAAACGGAGAAAACGATTAGACCCAATAGCGTTAGCGGAGGTGTCATTTTGTTAACGTAATCGTAAACTAGCACACCTTAGGTTGACAGACGTTGCGGGCATAATATTTGGGCCACATATAAAAAATTGATATCGACTTGTAGCACAGGAACAGGGCAACAAATTCATAGCCGTAGATGTATGCTTTGTTGTAACAACTTTCGGCATTTAGCACACTCCCGGAAATCTATGACAGTCTGGAAAGTCACTTCCGTTTAATGAATTGTGGACAAACTATACATGCGACCCCCTATAAATAGCGGCAGAAAGTTAGCAAACTGCCAGGGCAACTAACTAATAACACCAAAGTTGTGCTCAGCCGATAAACTCGCCGGTATTTTTGAAAAAACGGAGAAAACGATTAGACCCAATAGCGTTAGCGGAGGTGTCATTTTGTTAACGTAATCGTAAACTAGCACACCTTAGGTTGACAGACGTTGCGGGCATAATATTTGGGCCACATATAAAAAATTGATATCGACTTGTAGCACAGGAACAGGGCAACAAATTCATAGCCGTAGATGTATGCTTTGTTGTAACAACTTTCGGCATTTAGCACACTCCCGGAAATCTATGACAGTCTGGAAAGTCACTTCCGTTTAATGAATTGTGGACAAACTATACATGCGACCCCCTATAAATAGCGGCAGAAAGTTAGCAAACTGCCAGGGCAACTAACTAATAACACCAAAGTTGTGCTCAGCCGATAAACTCGCCGGTATTTTTGAAAAAACGGAGAAAACGATTAGACCCAATAGCGTTAGCGGAGGTGTCATTTTGTTAACGTAATCGTAAACTAGCACACCTTAGGTTGACAGACGTTGCGGGCATAATATTTGGGCCACATATAAAAAATTGATATCGACTTGTAGCACAGGAACAGGGCAACAAATTCATAGCCGTAGATGTATGCTTTGTTGTAACAACTTTCGGCATTTAGCACACTCCCGGAAATCTATGACAGTCTGGAAAGTCACTTCCGTTTAATGAATTGTGGACAAACTATACATGCGACCCCCTATAAATAGCGGCAGAAAGTTAGCAAACTGCCAGGGCAACTAACTAATAACACCAAAGTTGTGCTCAGCCGATAAACTCGCCGGTATTTTTGAAAAAACGGAGAAAACGATTAGACCCAATAGCGTTAGCGGAGGTGTCATTTTGTTAACGTAATCGTAAACTAGCACACCTTAGGTTGACAGACGTTGCGGGCATAATATTTGGGCCACATATAAAAAATTGATATCGACTTGTAGCACAGGAACAGGGCAACAAATTCATAGCCGTAGATGTATGCTTTGTTGTAACAACTTTCGGCATTTAGCACACTCCCGGAAATCTATGACAGTCTGGAAAGTCACTTCCGTTTAATGAATTGTGGACAAACTATACATGCGACCCCCTATAAATAGCGGCAGAAAGTTAGCAAACTGCCAGGGCAACTAACTAATAACACCAAAGTTGTGCTCAGCCGATAAACTCGCCGGTATTTTTGAAAAAACGGAGAAAACGATTAGACCCAATAGCGTTAGCGGAGGTGTCATTTTGTTAACGTAATCGTAAACTAGCACACCTTAGGTTGACAGACGTTGCGGGCATAATATTTGGGCCACATATAAAAAATTGATACCGACTTGTAGCACAGGAACAGGGCAACAAATTCATAGCCGTAGATGTATGCTTTGTTGTAACAACTTTCGGCATTTAGCACACTCCCGGAAATCTATGACAGTCTGGAAAGTCACTTCCGTTTAATGAATTGTGGACAAACTATACATGCGACCCCCTATAAATAGCGGCAGAAAGTTAGCAAACTGCCAGGGCAACTAACTAATAACACCAAAGTTGTGCTCAGCCGATAAACTCGCCGGTATTTTTGAAAAAACGGAGAAAACGATTAGACCCAATAGCGTTAGCGGAGGTGTCATTTTGTTAACGTAATCGTAAACTAGCACACCTTAGGTTGACAGACGTTGCGGGCATAATATTTGGGCCACATATAAAAAATTGATATCGACTTGTAGCACAGGAACAGGGCAACAAATTCATAGCCGTAGATGTATGCTTTGTTGTAACAACTTTCGGCATTTAGCACACTCCCGGAAATCTATGACAGTCTGGAAAGTCACTTCCGTTTAATGAATTGTGGACAAACTATACATGCGACCCCCTATAAATAGCGGCAGAAAGTTAGCAAACTGCCAGGGCAACTAACTAATAACACCAAAGTTGTGCTCAGCCGATAAACTCGCCGGTATTTTTGAAAAAACGGAGAAAACGATTAGACCCAATAGCGTTAGCGGAGGTGTCATTTTGTTAACGTAATCGTAAACTAGCACACCTTAGGTTGACAGACGTTGCGGGCATAATATTTGGGCCACATATAAAAAATTGATATCGACTTGTAGCACAGGAACAGGGCAACAAATTCATAGCCGTAGATGTATGCTTTGTTGTAACAACTTTCGGCATTTAGCACACTCCCGGAAATCTATGACAGTCTGGAAAGTCACTTCCGTTTAATGAATTGTGGACAAACTATACATGCGACCCCCTATAAATAGCGGCAGAAAGTTAGCAAACTGCCAGGGCAACTAACTAATAACACCAAAGTTGTGCTCAGCCGATAAACTCGCCGGTATTTTTGAAAAAACGGAGAAAACGATTAGACCCAATAGCGTTAGCGGAGGTGTCATTTTGTTAACGTAATCGTAAACTAGCACACCTTAGGTTGACAGACGTTGCGGGCATAATATTTGGGCCACATATAAAAAATTGATATCGACTTGTAGCACAGGAACAGGGCAACAAATTCATAGCCGTAGATGTATGCTTTGTTGTAACAACTTTCGGCATTTAGCACACTCCCGGAAATCTATGACAGTCTGGAAAGTCACTTCCGTTTAATGAATTGTGGACAAACTATACATGCGACCCCCTATAAATAGCGGCAGAAAGTTAGCAAACTGCCAGGGCAACTAACTAATAACACCAAAGTTGTGCTCAGCCGATAAACTCGCCGGTATTTTTGAAAAAACGGAGAAAACGATTAGACCCAATAGCGTTAGCGGAGGTGTCATTTTGTTAACGTAATCGTAAACTAGCACACCTTAGGTTGACAGACGTTGCGGGCATAATATTTGGGCCACATATAAAAAATTGATATCGACTTGTAGCACAGGAACAGGGCAACAAATTCATAGCCGTAGATGTATGCTTTGTTGTAACAACTTTCGGCATTTAGCACACTCCCGGAAATCTATGACAGTCTGGAAAGTCACTTCCGTTTAATGAATTGTGGACAAACTATACATGCGACCCCCTATAAATAGCGGCAGAAAGTTAGCAAACTGCCAGGGCAACTAACTAATAACACCAAAGTTGTGCTCAGCCGATAAACTCGCCGGTATTTTTGAAAAAACGGAGAAAACGATTAGACCCAATAGCGTTAGCGGAGGTGTCATTTTGTTAACGTAATCGTAAACTAGCACACCTTAGGTTGACAGACGTTGCGGGCATAATATTTGGGCCACATATAAAAAATTGATATCGACTTGTAGCACAGGAACAGGGCAACAAATTCATAGCCGTAGATGTATGCTTTGTTGTAACAACTTTCGGCATTTAGCACACTCCCGGAAATCTATGACAGTCTGGAAAGTCACTTCCGTTTAATGAATTGTGGACAAACTATACATGCGACCCCCTATAAATAGCGGCAGAAAGTTAGCAAACTGCCAGGGCAACTAACTAATAACACCAAAGTTGTGCTCAGCCGATAAACTCGCCGGTATTTTTGAAAAAACGGAGAAAACGATTAGACCCAATAGCGTTAGCGGAGGTGTCATTTTGTTAACGTAATCGTAAACTAGCACACCTTAGGTTGACAGACGTTGCGGGCATAATATTTGGGCCACATATAAAAAATTGATATCGACTTGTAGCACAGGAACAGGGCAACAAATTCATAGCCGTAGATGTATGCTTTGTTGTAACAACTTTCGGCATTTAGCACACTCCCGGAAATCTATGACAGTCTGGAAAGTCACTTCCGTTTAATGAATTGTGGACAAACTATACATGCGACCCCCTATAAATAGCGGCAGAAAGTTAGCAAACTGCCAGGGCAACTAACTAATAACACCAAAGTTGTGCTCAGCCGATAAACTCGCCGGTATTTTTGAAAAAACGGAGAAAACGATTAGACCCAATAGCGTTAGCGGAGGTGTCATTTTGTTAACGTAATCGTAAACTAGCACACCTTAGGTTGACAGACGTTGCGGGCATAATATTTGGGCCACATATAAAAAATTGATATCGACTTGTAGCACAGGAACAGGGCAACAAATTCATAGCCGTAGATGTATGCTTTGTTGTAACAACTTTCGGCATTTAGCACACTCCCGGAAATCTATGACAGTCTGGAAAGTCACTTCCGTTTAATGAATTGTGGACAAACTATACATGCGACCCCCTATAAATAGCGGCAGAAAGTTAGCAAACTGCCAGGGCAACTAACTAATAACACCAAAGTTGTGCTCAGCCGATAAACTCGCCGGTATTTTTGAAAAAACGGAGAAAACGATTAGACCCAATAGCGTTAGCGGAGGTGTCATTTTGTTAACGTAATCGTAAACTAGCACACCTTAGGTTGACAGACGTTGCGGGCATAATATTTGGGCCACATATAAAAAATTGATATCGACTTGTAGCACAGGAACAGGGCAACAAATTCATAGCCGTAGATGTATGCTTTGTTGTAACAACTTTCGGCATTTAGCACACTCCCGGAAATCTATGACAGTCTGGAAAGTCACTTCCGTTTAATGAATTGTGGACAAACTATACATGCGACCCCCTATAAATAGCGGCAGAAAGTTAGCAAACTGCCAGGGCAACTAACTAATAACACCAAAGTTGTGCTCAGCCGATAAACTCGCCGGTATTTTTGAAAAAACGGAGAAAACGATTAGACCCAATAGCGTTAGCGGAGGTGTCATTTTGTTAACGTAATCGTAAACTAGCACACCTTAGGTTGACAGACGTTGCGGGCATAATATTTGGGCCACATATAAAAAATTGATATCGACTTGTAGCACAGGAACAGGGCAACAAATTCATAGCCGTAGATGTATGCTTTGTTGTAACAACTTTCGGCATTTAGCACACTCCCGGAAATCTATGACAGTCTGGAAAGTCACTTCCGTTTAATGAATTGTGGACAAACTATACATGCGACCCCCTATAAATAGCGGCAGAAAGTTAGCAAACTGCCAGGGCAACTAACTAATAACACCAAAGTTGTGCTCAGCCGATAAACTCGCCGGTATTTTTGAAAAAACGGAGAAAACGATTAGACCCAATAGCGTTAGCGGAGGTGTCATTTTGTTAACGTAATCGTAAACTAGCACACCTTAGGTTGACAGACGTTGCGGGCATAATATTTGGGCCACATATAAAAAATTGATATCGACTTGTAGCACAGGAACAGGGCAACAAATTCATAGCCGTAGATGTATGCTTTGTTGTAACAACTTTCGGCATTTAGCACACTCCCGGAAATCTATGACAGTCTGGAAAGTCACTTCCGTTTAATGAATTGTGGACAAACTATACATGCGACCCCCTATAAATAGCGGCAGAAAGTTAGCAAACTGCCAGGGCAACTAACTAATAACACCAAAGTTGTGCTCAGCCGATAAACTCGCCGGTATTTTTGAAAAAACGGAGAAACGATTAGACCCAATAGCGTTAGCGGAGGTGTCATTTTGTTAACGTAATCGTAAACTAGCACACCTTAGGTTGACAGACGTTGCGGGCATAATATTTGGGCCACATATAAAAAATTGATATCGACTTGTAGCACAGGAACAGGGCAACAAATTCATAGCCGTAGATGTATGCTTTGTTGTAACAACTTTCGGCATTTAGCACACTCCCGGAAATCTATGACAGTCTGGAAAGTCACTTCCGTTTAATGAATTGTGGACAAACTATACATGCGACCCCCTATAAATAGCGGCAGAAAGTTAGCAAACTGCCAGGGCAACTAACTAATAACACCAAAGTTGTGCTCAGCCGATAAACTCGCCGGTATTTTTGAAAAAACGGAGAAAACGATTAGACCCAATAGCGTTAGCGGAGGTGTCATTTTGTTAACGTAATCGTAAACTAGCACACCTTAGGTTGACAGACGTTGCGGGCATAATATTTGGGCCACATATAAAAAATTGATATCGACTTGTAGCACAGGAACAGGGCAACAAATTCATAGCCGTAGATGTATGCTTTGTTGTAACAACTTTCGGCATTTAGCACACTCCCGGAAATCTATGACAGTCTGGAAAGTCACTTCCGTTTAATGAATTGTGGACAAACTATACATGCGACCCCCTATAAATAGCGGCAGAAAGTTAGCAAACTGCCAGGGCAACTAACTAATAACACCAAAGTTGTGCTCAGCCGATAAACTCGCCGGTATTTTTGAAAAAACGGAGAAAACGATTAGACCCAATAGCGTTAGCGGAGGTGTCATTTTGTTAACGTAATCGTAAACTAGCACACCTTAGGTTGACAGACGTTGCGGGCATAATATTTGGGCCACATATAAAAAATTGATATCGACTTGTAGCACAGGAACAGGGCAACAAATTCATAGCCGTAGATGTATGCTTTGTTGTAACAACTTTCGGCATTTAGCACACTCCCGGAAATCTATGACAGTCTGGAAAGTCACTTCCGTTTAATGAATTGTGGACAAACTATACATGCGACCCCCTATAAATAGCGGCAGAAAGTTAGCAAACTGCCAGGGCAACTAACTAATAACACCAAAGTTGTGCTCAGCCGATAAACTCGCCGGTATTTTTGAAAAAACGGAGAAAACGATTAGACCCAATAGCGTTAGCGGAGGTGTCATTTTGTTAACGTAATCGTAAACTAGCACACCTTAGGTTGACAGACGTTGCGGGCATAATATTTGGGCCACATATAAAAAATTGATATCGACTTGTAGCACAGGAACAGGGCAACAAATTCATAGCCGTAGATGTATGCTTTGTTGTAACAACTTTCGGCATTTAGCACACTCCCGGAAATCTATGACAGTCTGGAAAGTCACTTCCGTTTAATGAATTGTGGACAAACTATACATGCGACCCCCTATAAATAGCGGCAGAAAGTTAGCAAACTGCCAGGGCAACTAACTAATAACACCAAAGTTGTGCTCAGCCGATAAACTCGCCGGTATTTTTGAAAAAACGGAGAAAACGATTAGACCCAATAGCGTTAGCGGAGGTGTCATTTTGTTAACGTAATCGTAAACTAGCACACCTTAGGTTGACAGACGTTGCGGGCATAATATTTGGGCCACATATAAAAAATTGATATCGACTTGTAGCACAGGAACAGGGCAACAAATTCATAGCCGTAGATGTATGCTTTGTTGTAACAACTTTCGGCATTTAGCACACTCCCGGAAATCTATGACAGTCTGGAAAGTCACTTCCGTTTAATGAATTGTGGACAAACTATACATGCGACCCCCTATAAATAGCGGCAGAAAGTTAGCAAACTGCCAGGGCAACTAACTAATAACACCAAAGTTGTGCTCAGCCGATAAACTCGCCGGTATTTTTGAAAAAACGGAGAAAACGATTAGACCCAATAGCGTTAGCGGAGGTGTCATTTTGTTAACGTAATCGTAAACTAGCACACCTTAGGTTGACAGACGTTGCGGGCATAATATTTGGGCCACATATAAAAAATTGATATCGACTTGTAGCACAGGAACAGGGCAACAAATTCATAGCCGTAGATGTATGCTTTGTTGTAACAACTTTCGGCATTTAGCACACTCCCGGAAATCTATGACAGTCTGGAAAGTCACTTCCGTTTAATGAATTGTGGACAAACTATACATGCGACCCCCTATAAATAGCGGCAGAAAGTTAGCAAACTGCCAGGGCAACTAACTAATAACACCAAAGTTGTGCTCAGCCGATAAACTCGCCGGTATTTTTGAAAAAACGGAGAAAACGATTAGACCCAATAGCGTTAGCGGAGGTGTCATTTTGTTAACGTAATCGTAAACTAGCACACCTTAGGTTGACAGACGTTGCGGGCATAATATTTGGGCCACATATAAAAAATTGATATCGACTTGTAGCACAGGAACAGGGCAACAAATTCATAGCCGTAGATGTATGCTTTGTTGTAACAACTTTCGGCATTTAGCACACTCCCGGAAATCTATGACAGTCTGGAAAGTCACTTCCGTTTAATGAATTGTGGACAAACTATACATGCGACCCCCTATAAATAGCGGCAGAAAGTTAGCAAACTGCCAGGGCAACTAACTAATAACACCAAAGTTGTGCTCAGCCGATAAACTCGCCGGTATTTTTGAAAAAACGGAGAAAACGATTAGACCCAATAGCGTTAGCGGAGGTGTCATTTTGTTAACGTAATCGTAAACTAGCACACCTTAGGTTGACAGACGTTGCGGGCATAATATTTGGGCCACATATAAAAAATTGATATCGACTTGTAGCACAGGAACAGGGCAACAAATTCATAGCCGTAGATGTATGCTTTGTTGTAACAACTTTCGGCATTTAGCACACTCCCGGAAATCTATGACAGTCTGGAAAGTCACTTCCGTTTAATGAATTGTGGACAAACTATACATGCGACCCCCTATAAATAGCGGCAGAAAGTTAGCAAACTGCCAGGGCAACTAACTAATAACACCAAAGTTGTGCTCAGCCGATAAACTCGCCGGTATTTTTGAAAAAACGGAGAAAACGATTAGACCCAATAGCGTTAGCGGAGGTGTCATTTTGTTAACGTAATCGTAAACTAGCACACCTTAGGTTGACAGACGTTGCGGGCATAATATTTGGGCCACATATAAAAAATTGATATCGACTTGTAGCACAGGAACAGGGCAACAAATTCATAGCCGTAGATGTATGCTTTGTTGTAACAACTTTCGGCATTTAGCACACTCCCGGAAATCTATGACAGTCTGGAAAGTCACTTCCGTTTAATGAATTGTGGACAAACTATACATGCGACCCCCTATAAATAGCGGCAGAAAGTTAGCAAACTGCCAGGGCAACTAACTAATAACACCAAAGTTGTGCTCAGCCGATAAACTCGCCGGTATTTTTGAAAAAACGGAGAAAACGATTAGACCCAATAGCGTTAGCGGAGGTGTCATTTTGTTAACGTAATCGTAAACTAGCACACCTTAGGTTGACAGACGTTGCGGGCATAATATTTGGGCCACATATAAAAAATTGATATCGACTTGTAGCACAGGAACAGGGCAACAAATTCATAGCCGTAGATGTATGCTTTGTTGTAACAACTTTCGGCATTTAGCACACTCCCGGAAATCTATGACAGTCTGGAAAGTCACTTCCGTTTAATGAATTGTGGACAAACTATACATGCGACCCCCTATAAATAGCGGCAGAAAGTTAGCAAACTGCCAGGGCAACTAACTAATAACACCAAAGTTGTGCTCAGCCGATAAACTCGCCGGTATTTTTGAAAAAACGGAGAAAACGATTAGACCCAATAGCGTTAGCGGAGGTGTCATTTTGTTAACGTAATCGTAAACTAGCACACCTTAGGTTGACAGACGTTGCGGGCATAATATTTGGGCCACATATAAAAAATTGATATCGACTTGTAGCACAGGAACAGGGCAACAAATTCATAGCCGTAGATGTATGCTTTGTTGTAACAACTTTCGGCATTTAGCACACTCCCGGAAATCTATGACAGTCTGGAAAGTCACTTCCGTTTAATGAATTGTGGACAAACTATACATGCGACCCCCTATAAATAGCGGCAGAAAGTTAGCAAACTGCCAGGGCAACTAACTAATAACACCAAAGTTGTGCTCAGCCGATAAACTCGCCGGTATTTTTGAAAAAACGGAGAAAACGATTAGACCCAATAGCGTTAGCGGAGGTGTCATTTTGTTAACGTAATCGTAAACTAGCACACCTTAGGTTGACAGACGTTGCGGGCATAATATTTGGGCCACATATAAAAAATTGATATCGACTTGTAGCACAGGAACAGGGCAACAAATTCATAGCCGTAGATGTATGCTTTGTTGTAACAACTTTCGGCATTTAGCACACTCCCGGAAATCTATGACAGTCTGGAAAGTCACTTCCGTTTAATGAATTGTGGACAAACTATACATGCGACCCCCTATAAATAGCGGCAGAAAGTTAGCAAACTGCCAGGGCAACTAACTAATAACACCAAAGTTGTGCTCAGCCGATAAACTCGCCGGTATTTTTGAAAAAACGGAGAAAACGATTAGACCCAATAGCGTTAGCGGAGGTGTCATTTTGTTAACGTAATCGTAAACTAGCACACCTTAGGTTGACAGACGTTGCGGGCATAATATTTGGGCCACATATAAAAAATTGATATCGACTTGTAGCACAGGAACAGGGCAACAAATTCATAGCCGTAGATGTATGCTTTGTTGTAACAACTTTCGGCATTTAGCACACTCCCGGAAATCTATGACAGTCTGGAAAGTCACTTCCGTTTAATGAATTGTGGACAAACTATACATGCGACCCCCTATAAATAGCGGCAGAAAGTTAGCAAACTGCCAGGGCAACTAACTAATAACACCAAAGTTGTGCTCAGCCGATAAACTCGCCGGTATTTTTGAAAAAACGGAGAAAACGATTAGACCCAATAGCGTTAGCGGAGGTGTCATTTTGTTAACGTAATCGTAAACTAGCACACCTTAGGTTGACAGACGTTGCGGGCATAATATTTGGGCCACATATAAAAAATTGATATCGACTGGTAGCACAGGAACAGGGCAACAAATTCATAGCCGTAGATGTATGCTTTGTTGTAACAACTTTCGGCATTTAGCACACTCCCGGAAATCTATGACAGTCTGGAAAGTCACTTCCGTTTAATGAATTGTGGACAAACTATACATGCGACCCCCTATAAATAGCGGCAGAAAGTTAGCAAACTGCCAGGGCAACTAACTAATAACACCAAAGTTGTGCTCAGCCGATAAACTCGCCGGTATTTTTGAAAAAACGGAGAAAACGATTAGACCCAATAGCGTTAGCGGAGGTGTCATTTTGTTAACGTAATCGTAAACTAGCACACCTTAGGTTGACAGACGTTGCGGGCATAATATTTGGGCCACATATAAAAAATTGATATCGACTGGTAGCACAGGAACAGGGCAACAAATTCATAGCCGTAGATGTATGCTTTGTTGTAACAACTTTCGGCATTTAGCACACTCCCGGAAATCTATGACAGTCTGGAAAGTCACTTCCGTTTAATGAATTGTGGACAAACTATACATGCGACCCCCTATAAATAGCGGCAGAAAGTTAGCAAACTGCCAGGGCAACTAACTAATAACACCAAAGTTGTGCTCAGCCGATAAACTCGCCGGTATTTTTGAAAAAACGGAGAAAACGATTAGACCCAATAGCGTTAGCGGAGGTGTCATTTTGTTAACGTAATCGTAAACTAGCACACCTTAGGTTGACAGACGTTGCGGG
>NW_027468201.1:0-31124 GCF_965363235.1 Mytilus galloprovincialis | reverse complement strand
GTTGCGCCACGGAGTCCTTCTTCCAACCTAATGGAATTTTTAGTCTATAACGCTCAGGTTATTATCGATCCTACTAAACCTGTACCCCTCCCTTTGGCTGTAAAAAAAATAAAATCGTGTTTTCCTTACTTTTTGAAAAATATACGATTCAACGCGAATCAATCATGATAATTTATAGACAAAATGTACAAGACAAACTTGAATATTGAAAATATCGACTGCGGCTACAATCCAAAATTGTAAACTTGCCGAATTTAACTCTAGTTACTATAATTTAACAAAGGCTAAGTTTCCTAATTCAGACTTGCTAATGGAAAATTAAGAACTTATCAGATGACTTCCGTATGACGATGTGGCACTTACGACAGGTTGTTGTCGCATCTGGTATTAAGTATAAAGGAGTTAATTTTGGACGAATGTATCAAGTCGTCGTGGCCGAGTGGTTAAGGCGATAGACTAGAAATCTATTGGGGTCTCCCCGCACAGGTTCGAATCCTGTCGACGACGCAGACTTTTTGATATCCACTTTTTGTAATGAATCACACACACTGCTCACTCAACGCGCTCAAAGACAAGTAGGAAACAAAGTTATCGATAAGTTACCCACAGATTGATTCTGTCCTGAAAACGACCATTTTGAATGAATTCAGATGTTATATGACAGAGTTCATTCAGCTTAACTGGTGACTGAGGAAGATCGTTAAGGTATCATGCATAGAGGAAGAAAAAGGCACACACTCTCAGTATCAATCCTAACAATTTCGGGGAGATAAAACGGTGATTTGCCAGTAAATACTTTGATTTTGATAAAAATCGTCAGCTTTCCTATCTTCCGTCTGAAATTAAATTGTTATTGAAGGAAAACTGTTAGATACAAAGTAAGAATAACGTATGTGAGAATCTTTGTGTTTCACTGACATGTAACTTGAACGAGAAACAGGCATCAACTGAGTAGGTATCTCTTTCACTCACACAGTTTGCAATCAGTTTCTTTCAATTGACACAAAGTAAACGTTGAATGTGAGACCTTTTCAATATCTCTAGAAAATTGCATCAAAAATACATATGACCCCGACGTGATTCGAACACGCAACCTTCTGATCTGGAGTCAGACGCGCTACCGTTGCGCCACGGAGTCCTTCTTCCAACCTAATGGAATTTTTAGTCTATAACGCTCAGGTTATTATCGATCCTACTAAACCTGTACCCCTCCCTTTGGCTGTAAAAAAAATAAAATCGTGTTTTCCTTACTTTTTGAAAAATATACGATTCAACGCGAATCAATCATGATAATTTATAGACAAAATGTACAAGACAAACTTGAATATTGAAAATATCGACTGCGGCTACAATCCAAAATTGTAAACTTGCCGAATTTAACTCTAGTTACTATAATTTAACAAAGGCTAAGTTTCCTAATTCAGACTTGCTAATGGAAAATTAAGAACTTATCAGATGACTTCCGTATGACGATGTGGCACTTACGACAGGTTGTTGTCGCATCTGGTATTAAGTATAAAGGAGTTAATTTTGGACGAATGTATCAAGTCGTCGTGGCCGAGTGGTTAAGGCGATAGACTAGAAATCTATTGGGGTCTCCCCGCACAGGTTCGAATCCTGTCGACGACGCAGACTTTTTGATATCCACTTTTTGTAATGAATCACACACACTGCTCACTCAACGCGCTCAAAGACAAGTAGGAAACAAAGTTATCGATAAGTTACCCACAGATTGATTCTGTCCTGAAAACGACCATTTTGAATGAATTCAGATGTTATATGACAGAGTTCATTCAGCTTAACTGGTGACTGAGGAAGATCGTTAAGGTATCATGCATAGAGGAAGAAAAAGGCACACACTCTCAGTATCAATCCTAACAATTTCGGGGAGATAAAACGGTGATTTGCCAGTAAATACTTTGATTTTGATAAAAATCGTCAGCTTTCCTATCTTCCGTCTGAAATTAAATTGTTATTGAAGGAAAACTGTTAGATACAAAGTAAGAATAACGTATGTGAGAATCTTTGTGTTTCACTGACATGTAACTTGAACGAGAAACAGGCATCAACTGAGTAGGTATCTCTTTCACTCACACAGTTTGCAATCAGTTTCTTTCAATTGACACAAAGTAAACGTTGAATGTGAGACCTTTTCAATATCTCTAGAAAATTGCATCAAAAATACATATGACCCCGACGTGATTCGAACACGCAACCTTCTGATCTGGAGTCAGACGCGCTACCGTTGCGCCACGGAGTCCTTCTTCCAACCTAATGGAATTTTTAGTCTATAACGCTCAGGTTATTATCGATCCTACTAAACCTGTACCCCTCCCTTTGGCTGTAAAAAAAATAAAATCGTGTTTTCCTTACTTTTTGAAAAATATACGATTCAACGCGAATCAATCATGATAATTTATAGACAAAATGTACAAGACAAACTTGAATATTGAAAATATCGACTGCGGCTACAATCCAAAATTGTAAACTTGCCGAATTTAACTCTAGTTACTATAATTTAACAAAGGCTAAGTTTCCTAATTCAGACTTGCTAATGGAAAATTAAGAACTTATCAGATGACTTCCGTATGACGATGTGGCACTTACGACAGGTTGTTGTCGCATCTGGTATTAAGTATAAAGGAGTTAATTTTGGACGAATGTATCAAGTCGTCGTGGCCGAGTGGTTAAGGCGATAGACTAGAAATCTATTGGGGTCTCCCCGCACAGGTTCGAATCCTGTCGACGACGCAGACTTTTTGATATCCACTTTTTGTAATGAATCACACACACTGCTCACTCAACGCGCTCAAAGACAAGTAGGAAACAAAGTTATCGATAAGTTACCCACAGATTGATTCTGTCCTGAAAACGACCATTTTGAATGAATTCAGATGTTATATGACAGAGTTCATTCAGCTTAACTGGTGACTGAGGAAGATCGTTAAGGTATCATGCATAGAGGAAGAAAAAGGCACACACTCTCAGTATCAATCCTAACAATTTCGGGGAGATAAAACGGTGATTTGCCAGTAAATACTTTGATTTTGATAAAAATCGTCAGCTTTCCTATCTTCCGTCTGAAATTAAATTGTTATTGAAGGAAAACTGTTAGATACAAAGTAAGAATAACGTATGTGAGAATCTTTGTGTTTCACTGACATGTAACTTGAACGAGAAACAGGCATCAACTGAGTAGGTATCTCTTTCACTCACACAGTTTGCAATCAGTTTCTTTCAATTGACACAAAGTAAACGTTGAATGTGAGACCTTTTCAATATCTCTAGAAAATTGCATCAAAAATACATATGACCCCGACGTGATTCGAACACGCAACCTTCTGATCTGGAGTCAGACGCGCTACCGTTGCGCCACGGAGTCCTTCTTCCAACCTAATGGAATTTTTAGTCTATAACGCTCAGGTTATTATCGATCCTACTAAACCTGTACCCCTCCCTTTGGCTGTAAAAAAAATAAAATCGTGTTTTCCTTACTTTTTGAAAAATATACGATTCAACGCGAATCAATCATGATAATTTATAGACAAAATGTACAAGACAAACTTGAATATTGAAAATATCGACTGCGGCTACAATCCAAAATTGTAAACTTGCCGAATTTAACTCTAGTTACTATAATTTAACAAAGGCTAAGTTTCCTAATTCAGACTTGCTAATGGAAAATTAAGAACTTATCAGATGACTTCCGTATGACGATGTGGCACTTACGACAGGTTGTTGTCGCATCTGGTATTAAGTATAAAGGAGTTAATTTTGGACGAATGTATCAAGTCGTCGTGGCCGAGTGGTTAAGGCGATAGACTAGAAATCTATTGGGGTCTCCCCGCACAGGTTCGAATCCTGTCGACGACGCAGACTTTTTGATATCCACTTTTTGTAATGAATCACACACACTGCTCACTCAACGCGCTCAAAGACAAGTAGGAAACAAAGTTATCGATAAGTTACCCACAGATTGATTCTGTCCTGAAAACGACCATTTTGAATGAATTCAGATGTTATATGACAGAGTTCATTCAGCTTAACTGGTGACTGAGGAAGATCGTTAAGGTATCATGCATAGAGGAAGAAAAAGGCACACACTCTCAGTATCAATCCTAACAATTTCGGGGAGATAAAACGGTGATTTGCCAGTAAATACTTTGATTTTGATAAAAATCGTCAGCTTTCCTATCTTCCGTCTGAAATTAAATTGTTATTGAAGGAAAACTGTTAGATACAAAGTAAGAATAACGTATGTGAGAATCTTTGTGTTTCACTGACATGTAACTTGAACGAGAAACAGGCATCAACTGAGTAGGTATCTCTTTCACTCACACAGTTTGCAATCAGTTTCTTTCAATTGACACAAAGTAAACGTTGAATGTGAGACCTTTTCAATATCTCTAGAAAATTGCATCAAAAATACATATGACCCCGACGTGATTCGAACACGCAACCTTCTGATCTGGAGTCAGACGCGCTACCGTTGCGCCACGGAGTCCTTCTTCCAACCTAATGGAATTTTTAGTCTATAACGCTCAGGTTATTATCGATCCTACTAAACCTGTACCCCTCCCTTTGGCTGTAAAAAAAATAAAATCGTGTTTTCCTTACTTTTTGAAAAATATACGATTCAACGCGAATCAATCATGATAATTTATAGACAAAATGTACAAGACAAACTTGAATATTGAAAATATCGACTGCGGCTACAATCCAAAATTGTAAACTTGCCGAATTTAACTCTAGTTACTATAATTTAACAAAGGCTAAGTTTCCTAATTCAGACTTGCTAATGGAAAATTAAGAACTTATCAGATGACTTCCGTATGACGATGTGGCACTTACGACAGGTTGTTGTCGCATCTGGTATTAAGTATAAAGGAGTTAATTTTGGACGAATGTATCAAGTCGTCGTGGCCGAGTGGTTAAGGCGATAGACTAGAAATCTATTGGGGTCTCCCCGCACAGGTTCGAATCCTGTCGACGACGCAGACTTTTTGATATCCACTTTTTGTAATGAATCACACACACTGCTCACTCAACGCGCTCAAAGACAAGTAGGAAACAAAGTTATCGATAAGTTACCCACAGATTGATTCTGTCCTGAAAACGACCATTTTGAATGAATTCAGATGTTATATGACAGAGTTCATTCAGCTTAACTGGTGACTGAGGAAGATCGTTAAGGTATCATGCATAGAGGAAGAAAAAGGCACACACTCTCAGTATCAATCCTAACAATTTCGGGGAGATAAAACGGTGATTTGCCAGTAAATACTTTGATTTTGATAAAAATCGTCAGCTTTCCTATCTTCCGTCTGAAATTAAATTGTTATTGAAGGAAAACTGTTAGATACAAAGTAAGAATAACGTATGTGAGAATCTTTGTGTTTCACTGACATGTAACTTGAACGAGAAACAGGCATCAACTGAGTAGGTATCTCTTTCACTCACACAGTTTGCAATCAGTTTCTTTCAATTGACACAAAGTAAACGTTGAATGTGAGACCTTTTCAATATCTCTAGAAAATTGCATCAAAAATACATATGACCCCGACGTGATTCGAACACGCAACCTTCTGATCTGGAGTCAGACGCGCTACCGTTGCGCCACGGAGTCCTTCTTCCAACCTAATGGAATTTTTAGTCTATAACGCTCAGGTTATTATCGATCCTACTAAACCTGTACCCCTCCCTTTGGCTGTAAAAAAAATAAAATCGTGTTTTCCTTACTTTTTGAAAAATATACGATTCAACGCGAATCAATCATGATAATTTATAGACAAAATGTACAAGACAAACTTGAATATTGAAAATATCGACTGCGGCTACAATCCAAAATTGTAAACTTGCCGAATTTAACTCTAGTTACTATAATTTAACAAAGGCTAAGTTTCCTAATTCAGACTTGCTAATGGAAAATTAAGAACTTATCAGATGACTTCCGTATGACGATGTGGCACTTACGACAGGTTGTTGTCGCATCTGGTATTAAGTATAAAGGAGTTAATTTTGGACGAATGTATCAAGTCGTCGTGGCCGAGTGGTTAAGGCGATAGACTAGAAATCTATTGGGGTCTCCCCGCACAGGTTCGAATCCTGTCGACGACGCAGACTTTTTGATATCCACTTTTTGTAATGAATCACACACACTGCTCACTCAACGCGCTCAAAGACAAGTAGGAAACAAAGTTATCGATAAGTTACCCACAGATTGATTCTGTCCTGAAAACGACCATTTTGAATGAATTCAGATGTTATATGACAGAGTTCATTCAGCTTAACTGGTGACTGAGGAAGATCGTTAAGGTATCATGCATACAGGAAGAAAAAGGCACACACTCTCAGTATCAATCCTAACAATTTCGGGGAGATAAAACGGTGATTTGCCAGTAAATACTTTGATTTTGATAAAAATCGTCAGCTTTCCTATCTTCCGTCTGAAATTAAATTGTTATTGAAGGAAAACTGTTAGATACAAAGTAAGAATAACGTATGTGAGAATCTTTGTGTTTCACTGACATGTAACTTGAACGAGAAACAGGCATCAACTGAGTAGGTATCTCTTTCACTCACACAGTTTGCAATCAGTTTCTTTCAATTGACACAAAGTAAACGTTGAATGTGAGACCTTTTCAATATCTCTAGAAAATTGCATCAAAAATACATATGACCCCGACGTGATTCGAACACGCAACCTTCTGATCTGGAGTCAGACGCGCTACCGTTGCGCCACGGAGTCCTTCTTCCAACCTAATGGAATTTTTAGTCTATAACGCTCAGGTTATTATCGATCCTACTAAACCTGTACCCCTCCCTTTGGCTGTAAAAAAAATAAAATCGTGTTTTCCTTACTTTTTGAAAAATATACGATTCAACGCGAATCAATCATGATAATTTATAGACAAAATGTACAAGACAAACTTGAATATTGAAAATATCGACTGCGGCTACAATCCAAAATTGTAAACTTGCCGAATTTAACTCTAGTTACTATAATTTAACAAAGGCTAAGTTTCCTAATTCAGACTTGCTAATGGAAAATTAAGAACTTATCAGATGACTTCCGTATGACGATGTGGCACTTACGACAGGTTGTTGTCGCATCTGGTATTAAGTATAAAGGAGTTAATTTTGGACGAATGTATCAAGTCGTCGTGGCCGAGTGGTTAAGGCGATAGACTAGAAATCTATTGGGGTCTCCCCGCACAGGTTCGAATCCTGTCGACGACGCAGACTTTTTGATATCCACTTTTTGTAATGAATCACACACACTGCTCACTCAACGCGCTCAAAGACAAGTAGGAAACAAAGTTATCGATAAGTTACCCACAGATTGATTCTGTCCTGAAAACGACCATTTTGAATGAATTCAGATGTTATATGACAGAGTTCATTCAGCTTAACTGGTGACTGAGGAAGATCGTTAAGGTATCATGCATAGAGGAAGAAAAAGGCACACACTCTCAGTATCAATCCTAACAATTTCGGGGAGATAAAACGGTGATTTGCCAGTAAATACTTTGATTTTGATAAAAATCGTCAGCTTTCCTATCTTCCGTCTGAAATTAAATTGTTATTGAAGGAAAACTGTTAGATACAAAGTAAGAATAACGTATGTGAGAATCTTTGTGTTTCACTGACATGTAACTTGAACGAGAAACAGGCATCAACTGAGTAGGTATCTCTTTCACTCACACAGTTTGCAATCAGTTTCTTTCAATTGACACAAAGTAAACGTTGAATGTGAGACCTTTTCAATATCTCTAGAAAATTGCATCAAAAATACATATGACCCCGACGTGATTCGAACACGCAACCTTCTGATCTGGAGTCAGACGCGCTACCGTTGCGCCACGGAGTCCTTCTTCCAACCTAATGGAATTTTTAGTCTATAACGCTCAGGTTATTATCGATCCTACTAAACCTGTACCCCTCCCTTTGGCTGTAAAAAAAATAAAATCGTGTTTTCCTTACTTTTTGAAAAATATACGATTCAACGCGAATCAATCATGATAATTTATAGACAAAATGTACAAGACAAACTTGAATATTGAAAATATCGACTGCGGCTACAATCCAAAATTGTAAACTTGCCGAATTTAACTCTAGTTACTATAATTTAACAAAGGCTAAGTTTCCTAATTCAGACTTGCTAATGGAAAATTAAGAACTTATCAGATGACTTCCGTATGACGATGTGGCACTTACGACAGGTTGTTGTCGCATCTGGTATTAAGTATAAAGGAGTTAATTTTGGACGAATGTATCAAGTCGTCGTGGCCGAGTGGTTAAGGCGATAGACTAGAAATCTATTGGGGTCTCCCCGCACAGGTTCGAATCCTGTCGACGACGCAGACTTTTTGATATCCACTTTTTGTAATGAATCACACACACTGCTCACTCAACGCGCTCAAAGACAAGTAGGAAACAAAGTTATCGATAAGTTACCCACAGATTGATTCTGTCCTGAAAACGACCATTTTGAATGAATTCAGATGTTATATGACAGAGTTCATTCAGCTTAACTGGTGACTGAGGAAGATCGTTAAGGTATCATGCATAGAGGAAGAAAAAGGCACACACTCTCAGTATCAATCCTAACAATTTCGGGGAGATAAAACGGTGATTTGCCAGTAAATACTTTGATTTTGATAAAAATCGTCAGCTTTCCTATCTTCCGTCTGAAATTAAATTGTTATTGAAGGAAAACTGTTAGATACAAAGTAAGAATAACGTATGTGAGAATCTTTGTGTTTCACTGACATGTAACTTGAACGAGAAACAGGCATCAACTGAGTAGGTATCTCTTTCACTCACACAGTTTGCAATCAGTTTCTTTCAATTGACACAAAGTAAACGTTGAATGTGAGACCTTTTCAATATCTCTAGAAAATTGCATCAAAAATACATATGACCCCGACGTGATTCGAACACGCAACCTTCTGATCTGGAGTCAGACGCGCTACCGTTGCGCCACGGAGTCCTTCTTCCAACCTAATGGAATTTTTAGTCTATAACGCTCAGGTTATTATCGATCCTACTAAACCTGTACCCCTCCCTTTGGCTGTAAAAAAAATAAAATCGTGTTTTCCTTACTTTTTGAAAAATATACGATTCAACGCGAATCAATCATGATAATTTATAGACAAAATGTACAAGACAAACTTGAATATTGAAAATATCGACTGCGGCTACAATCCAAAATTGTAAACTTGCCGAATTTAACTCTAGTTACTATAATTTAACAAAGGCTAAGTTTCCTAATTCAGACTTGCTAATGGAAAATTAAGAACTTATCAGATGACTTCCGTATGACGATGTGGCACTTACGACAGGTTGTTGTCGCATCTGGTATTAAGTATAAAGGAGTTAATTTTGGACGAATGTATCAAGTCGTCGTGGCCGAGTGGTTAAGGCGATAGACTAGAAATCTATTGGGGTCTCCCCGCACAGGTTCGAATCCTGTCGACGACGCAGACTTTTTGATATCCACTTTTTGTAATGAATCACACACACTGCTCACTCAACGCGCTCAAAGACAAGTAGGAAACAAAGTTATCGATAAGTTACCCACAGATTGATTCTGTCCTGAAAACGACCATTTTGAATGAATTCAGATGTTATATGACAGAGTTCATTCAGCTTAACTGGTGACTGAGGAAGATCGTTAAGGTATCATGCATACAGGAAGAAAAAGGCACACACTCTCAGTATCAATCCTAACAATTTCGGGGAGATAAAACGGTGATTTGCCAGTAAATACTTTGATTTTGATAAAAATCGTCAGCTTTCCTATCTTCCGTCTGAAATTAAATTGTTATTGAAGGAAAACTGTTAGATACAAAGTAAGAATAACGTATGTGAGAATCTTTGTGTTTCACTGACATGTAACTTGAACGAGAAACAGGCATCAACTGAGTAGGTATCTCTTTCACTCACACAGTTTGCAATCAGTTTCTTTCAATTGACACAAAGTAAACGTTGAATGTGAGACCTTTTCAATATCTCTAGAAAATTGCATCAAAAATACATATGACCCCGACGTGATTCGAACACGCAACCTTCTGATCTGGAGTCAGACGCGCTACCGTTGCGCCACGGAGTCCTTCTTCCAACCTAATGGAATTTTTAGTCTATAACGCTCAGGTTATTATCGATCCTACTAAACCTGTACCCCTCCCTTTGGCTGTAAAAAAAATAAAATCGTGTTTTCCTTACTTTTTGAAAAATATACGATTCAACGCGAATCAATCATGATAATTTATAGACAAAATGTACAAGACAAACTTGAATATTGAAAATATCGACTGCGGCTACAATCCAAAATTGTAAACTTGCCGAATTTAACTCTAGTTACTATAATTTAACAAAGGCTAAGTTTCCTAATTCA
Organism: Mytilus galloprovincialis; assembly: GCF_965363235.1. NCBI lineage: Eukaryota > Metazoa > Mollusca > Bivalvia > Mytilida > Mytilidae > Mytilus > Mytilus galloprovincialis. Next base: position 20,725 of record NW_027468201.1, on the reverse strand, counting down.
GACTTGCTAATGGAAAATTAAGAACTTATCAGATGACTTCCGTATGACGATGTGGCACTTACGACAGGTTGTTGTCGCATCTGGTATTAAGTATAAAGGAGTTAATTTTGGACGAATGTATCAAGTCGTCGTGGCCGAGTGGTTAAGGCGATAGACTAGAAATCTATTGGGGTCTCCCCGCACAGGTTCGAATCCTGTCGACGACGCAGACTTTTTGATATCCACTTTTTGTAATGAATCACACACACTGCTCACTCAACGCGCTCAAAGACAAGTAGGAAACAAAGTTATCGATAAGTTACCCACAGATTGATTCTGTCCTGAAAACGACCATTTTGAATGAATTCAGATGTTATATGACAGAGTTCATTCAGCTTAACTGGTGACTGAGGAAGATCGTTAAGGTATCATGCATAGAGGAAGAAAAAGGCACACACTCTCAGTATCAATCCTAACAATTTCGGGGAGATAAAACGGTGATTTGCCAGTAAATACTTTGATTTTGATAAAAATCGTCAGCTTTCCTATCTTCCGTCTGAAATTAAATTGTTATTGAAGGAAAACTGTTAGATACAAAGTAAGAATAACGTATGTGAGAATCTTTGTGTTTCACTGACATGTAACTTGAACGAGAAACAGGCATCAACTGAGTAGGTATCTCTTTCACTCACACAGTTTGCAATCAGTTTCTTTCAATTGACACAAAGTAAACGTTGAATGTGAGACCTTTTCAATATCTCTAGAAAATTGCATCAAAAATACATATGACCCCGACGTGATTCGAACACGCAACCTTCTGATCTGGAGTCAGACGCGCTACCGTTGCGCCACGGAGTCCTTCTTCCAACCTAATGGAATTTTTAGTCTATAACGCTCAGGTTATTATCGATCCTACTAAACCTGTACCCCTCCCTTTGGCTGTAAAAAAAATAAAATCGTGTTTTCCTTACTTTTTGAAAAATATACGATTCAACGCGAATCAATCATGATAATTTATAGACAAAATGTACAAGACAAACTTGAATATTGAAAATATCGACTGCGGCTACAATCCAAAATTGTAAACTTGCCGAATTTAACTCTAGTTACTATAATTTAACAAAGGCTAAGTTTCCTAATTCAGACTTGCTAATGGAAAATTAAGAACTTATCAGATGACTTCCGTATGACGATGTGGCACTTACGACAGGTTGTTGTCGCATCTGGTATTAAGTATAAAGGAGTTAATTTTGGACGAATGTATCAAGTCGTCGTGGCCGAGTGGTTAAGGCGATAGACTAGAAATCTATTGGGGTCTCCCCGCACAGGTTCGAATCCTGTCGACGACGCAGACTTTTTGATATCCACTTTTTGTAATGAATCACACACACTGCTCACTCAACGCGCATCAAAAATACATATGACCCCGACGTGATTCGAACACGCAACCTTCTGATCTGGAGTCAGACGCGCTACCGTTGCGCCACGGAGTCCTTCTTCCAACCTAATGGAATTTTTAGTCTATAACGCTCAGGTTATTATCGATCCTACTAAACCTGTACCCCTCCCTTTGGCTGTAAAAAAAATAAAATCGTGTTTTCCTTACTTTTTGAAAAATATACGATTCAACGCGAATCAATCATGATAATTTATAGACAAAATGTACAAGACAAACTTGAATATTGAAAATATCGACTGCGGCTACAATCCAAAATTGTAAACTTGCCGAATTTAACTCTAGTTACTATAATTTAACAAAGGCTAAGTTTCCTAATTCAGACTTGCTAATGGAAAATTAAGAACTTATCAGATGACTTCCGTATGACGATGTGGCACTTACGACAGGTTGTTGTCGCATCTGGTATTAAGTATAAAGGAGTTAATTTTGGACGAATGTATCAAGTCGTCGTGGCCGAGTGGTTAAGGCGATAGACTAGAAATCTATTGGGGTCTCCCCGCACAGGTTCGAATCCTGTCGACGACGCAGACTTTTTGATATCCACTTTTTGTAATGAATCACACACACTGCTCACTCAACGCGCTCAAAGACAAGTAGGAAACAAAGTTATCGATAAGTTACCCACAGATTGATTCTGTCCTGAAAACGACCATTTTGAATGAATTCAGATGTTATATGACAGAGTTCATTCAGCTTAACTGGTGACTGAGGAAGATCGTTAAGGTATCATGCATAGAGGAAGAAAAAGGCACACACTCTCAGTATCAATCCTAACAATTTCGGGGAGATAAAACGGTGATTTGCCAGTAAATACTTTGATTTTGATAAAAATCGTCAGCTTTCCTATCTTCCGTCTGAAATTAAATTGTTATTGAAGGAAAACTGTTAGATACAAAGTAAGAATAACGTATGTGAGAATCTTTGTGTTTCACTGACATGTAACTTGAACGAGAAACAGGCATCAACTGAGTAGGTATCTCTTTCACTCACACAGTTTGCAATCAGTTTCTTTCAATTGACACAAAGTAAACGTTGAATGTGAGACCTTTTCAATATCTCTAGAAAATTGCATCAAAAATACATATGACCCCGACGTGATTCGAACACGCAACCTTCTGATCTGGAGTCAGACGCGCTACCGTTGCGCCACGGAGTCCTTCTTCCAACCTAATGGAATTTTTAGTCTATAACGCTCAGGTTATTATCGATCCTACTAAACCTGTACCCCTCCCTTTGGCTGTAAAAAAAATAAAATCGTGTTTTCCTTACTTTTTGAAAAATATACGATTCAACGCGAATCAATCATGATAATTTATAGACAAAATGTACAAGACAAACTTGAATATTGAAAATATCGACTGCGGCTACAATCCAAAATTGTAAACTTGCCGAATTTAACTCTAGTTACTATAATTTAACAAAGGCTAAGTTTCCTAATTCAGACTTGCTAATGGAAAATTAAGAACTTATCAGATGACTTCCGTATGACGATGTGGCACTTACGACAGGTTGTTGTCGCATCTGGTATTAAGTATAAAGGAGTTAATTTTGGACGAATGTATCAAGTCGTCGTGGCCGAGTGGTTAAGGCGATAGACTAGAAATCTATTGGGGTCTCCCCGCACAGGTTCGAATCCTGTCGACGACGCAGACTTTTTGATATCCACTTTTTGTAATGAATCACACACACTGCTCACTCAACGCGCTCAAAGACAAGTAGGAAACAAAGTTATCGATAAGTTACCCACAGATTGATTCTGTCCTGAAAACGACCATTTTGAATGAATTCAGATGTTATATGACAGAGTTCATTCAGCTTAACTGGTGACTGAGGAAGATCGTTAAGGTATCATGCATAGAGGAAGAAAAAGGCACACACTCTCAGTATCAATCCTAACAATTTCGGGGAGATAAAACGGTGATTTGCCAGTAAATACTTTGATTTTGATAAAAATCGTCAGCTTTCCTATCTTCCGTCTGAAATTAAATTGTTATTGAAGGAAAACTGTTAGATACAAAGTAAGAATAACGTATGTGAGAATCTTTGTGTTTCACTGACATGTAACTTGAACGAGAAACAGGCATCAACTGAGTAGGTATCTCTTTCACTCACACAGTTTGCAATCAGTTTCTTTCAATTGACACAAAGTAAACGTTGAATGTGAGACCTTTTCAATATCTCTAGAAAATTGCATCAAAAATACATATGACCCCGACGTGATTCGAACACGCAACCTTCTGATCTGGAGTCAGACGCGCTACCGTTGCGCCACGGAGTCCTTCTTCCAACCTAATGGAATTTTTAGTCTATAACGCTCAGGTTATTATCGATCCTACTAAACCTGTACCCCTCCCTTTGGCTGTAAAAAAAATAAAATCGTGTTTTCCTTACTTTTTGAAAAATATACGATTCAACGCGAATCAATCATGATAATTTATAGACAAAATGTACAAGACAAACTTGAATATTGAAAATATCGACTGCGGCTACAATCCAAAATTGTAAACTTGCCGAATTTAACTCTAGTTACTATAATTTAACAAAGGCTAAGTTTCCTAATTCAGACTTGCTAATGGAAAATTAAGAACTTATCAGATGACTTCCGTATGACGATGTGGCACTTACGACAGGTTGTTGTCGCATCTGGTATTAAGTATAAAGGAGTTAATTTTGGACGAATGTATCAAGTCGTCGTGGCCGAGTGGTTAAGGCGATAGACTAGAAATCTATTGGGGTCTCCCCGCACAGGTTCGAATCCTGTCGACGACGCAGACTTTTTGATATCCACTTTTTGTAATGAATCACACACACTGCTCACTCAACGCGCTCAAAGACAAGTAGGAAACAAAGTTATCGATAAGTTACCCACAGATTGATTCTGTCCTGAAAACGACCATTTTGAATGAATTCAGATGTTATATGACAGAGTTCATTCAGCTTAACTGGTGACTGAGGAAGATCGTTAAGGTATCATGCATAGAGGAAGAAAAAGGCACACACTCTCAGTATCAATCCTAACAATTTCGGGGAGATAAAACGGTGATTTGCCAGTAAATACTTTGATTTTGATAAAAATCGTCAGCTTTCCTATCTTCCGTCTGAAATTAAATTGTTATTGAAGGAAAACTGTTAGATACAAAGTAAGAATAACGTATGTGAGAATCTTTGTGTTTCACTGACATGTAACTTGAACGAGAAACAGGCATCAACTGAGTAGGTATCTCTTTCACTCACACAGTTTGCAATCAGTTTCTTTCAATTGACACAAAGTAAACGTTGAATGTGAGACCTTTTCAATATCTCTAGAAAATTGCATCAAAAATACATATGACCCCGACGTGATTCGAACACGCAACCTTCTGATCTGGAGTCAGACGCGCTACCGTTGCGCCACGGAGTCCTTCTTCCAACCTAATGGAATTTTTAGTCTATAACGCTCAGGTTATTATCGATCCTACTAAACCTGTACCCCTCCCTTTGGCTGTAAAAAAAATAAAATCGTGTTTTCCTTACTTTTTGAAAAATATACGATTCAACGCGAATCAATCATGATAATTTATAGACAAAATGTACAAGACAAACTTGAATATTGAAAATATCGACTGCGGCTACAATCCAAAATTGTAAACTTGCCGAATTTAACTCTAGTTACTATAATTTAACAAAGGCTAAGTTTCCTAATTCAGACTTGCTAATGGAAAATTAAGAACTTATCAGATGACTTCCGTATGACGATGTGGCACTTACGACAGGTTGTTGTCGCATCTGGTATTAAGTATAAAGGAGTTAATTTTGGACGAATGTATCAAGTCGTCGTGGCCGAGTGGTTAAGGCGATAGACTAGAAATCTATTGGGGTCTCCCCGCACAGGTTCGAATCCTGTCGACGACGCAGACTTTTTGATATCCACTTTTTGTAATGAATCACACACACTGCTCACTCAACGCGCTCAAAGACAAGTAGGAAACAAAGTTATCGATAAGTTACCCACAGATTGATTCTGTCCTGAAAACGACCATTTTGAATGAATTCAGATGTTATATGACAGAGTTCATTCAGCTTAACTGGTGACTGAGGAAGATCGTTAAGGTATCATGCATAGAGGAAGAAAAAGGCACACACTCTCAGTATCAATCCTAACAATTTCGGGGAGATAAAACGGTGATTTGCCAGTAAATACTTTGATTTTGATAAAAATCGTCAGCTTTCCTATCTTCCGTCTGAAATTAAATTGTTATTGAAGGAAAACTGTTAGATACAAAGTAAGAATAACGTATGTGAGAATCTTTGTGTTTCACTGACATGTAACTTGAACGAGAAACAGGCATCAACTGAGTAGGTATCTCTTTCACTCACACAGTTTGCAATCAGTTTCTTTCAATTGACACAAAGTAAACGTTGAATGTGAGACCTTTTCAATATCTCTAGAAAATTGCATCAAAAATACATATGACCCCGACGTGATTCGAACACGCAACCTTCTGATCTGGAGTCAGACGCGCTACCGTTGCGCCACGGAGTCCTTCTTCCAACCTAATGGAATTTTTAGTCTATAACGCTCAGGTTATTATCGATCCTACTAAACCTGTACCCCTCCCTTTGGCTGTAAAAAAAATAAAATCGTGTTTTCCTTACTTTTTGAAAAATATACGATTCAACGCGAATCAATCATGATAATTTATAGACAAAATGTACAAGACAAACTTGAATATTGAAAATATCGACTGCGGCTACAATCCAAAATTGTAAACTTGCCGAATTTAACTCTAGTTACTATAATTTAACAAAGGCTAAGTTTCCTAATTCAGACTTGCTAATGGAAAATTAAGAACTTATCAGATGACTTCCGTATGACGATGTGGCACTTACGACAGGTTGTTGTCGCATCTGGTATTAAGTATAAAGGAGTTAATTTTGGACGAATGTATCAAGTCGTCGTGGCCGAGTGGTTAAGGCGATAGACTAGAAATCTATTGGGGTCTCCCCGCACAGGTTCGAATCCTGTCGACGACGCAGACTTTTTGATATCCACTTTTTGTAATGAATCACACACACTGCTCACTCAACGCGCTCAAAGACAAGTAGGAAACAAAGTTATCGATAAGTTACCCACAGATTGATTCTGTCCTGAAAACGACCATTTTGAATGAATTCAGATGTTATATGACAGAGTTCATTCAGCTTAACTGGTGACTGAGGAAGATCGTTAAGGTATCATGCATAGAGGAAGAAAAAGGCACACACTCTCAGTATCAATCCTAACAATTTCGGGGAGATAAAACGGTGATTTGCCAGTAAATACTTTGATTTTGATAAAAATCGTCAGCTTTCCTATCTTCCGTCTGAAATTAAATTGTTATTGAAGGAAAACTGTTAGATACAAAGTAAGAATAACGTATGTGAGAATCTTTGTGTTTCACTGACATGTAACTTGAACGAGAAACAGGCATCAACTGAGTAGGTATCTCTTTCACTCACACAGTTTGCAATCAGTTTCTTTCAATTGACACAAAGTAAACGTTGAATGTGAGACCTTTTCAATATCTCTAGAAAATTGCATCAAAAATACATATGACCCCGACGTGATTCGAACACGCAACCTTCTGATCTGGAGTCAGACGCGCTACCGTTGCGCCACGGAGTCCTTCTTCCAACCTAATGGAATTTTTAGTCTATAACGCTCAGGTTATTATCGATCCTACTAAACCTGTACCCCTCCCTTTGGCTGTAAAAAAAATAAAATCGTGTTTTCCTTACTTTTTGAAAAATATACGATTCAACGCGAATCAATCATGATAATTTATAGACAAAATGTACAAGACAAACTTGAATATTGAAAATATCGACTGCGGCTACAATCCAAAATTGTAAACTTGCCGAATTTAACTCTAGTTACTATAATTTAACAAAGGCTAAGTTTCCTAATTCAGACTTGCTAATGGAAAATTAAGAACTTATCAGATGACTTCCGTATGACGATGTGGCACTTACGACAGGTTGTTGTCGCATCTGGTATTAAGTATAAAGGAGTTAATTTTGGACGAATGTATCAAGTCGTCGTGGCCGAGTGGTTAAGGCGATAGACTAGAAATCTATTGGGGTCTCCCCGCACAGGTTCGAATCCTGTCGACGACGCAGACTTTTTGATATCCACTTTTTGTAATGAATCACACACACTGCTCACTCAACGCGCTCAAAGACAAGTAGGAAACAAAGTTATCGATAAGTTACCCACAGATTGATTCTGTCCTGAAAACGACCATTTTGAATGAATTCAGATGTTATATGACAGAGTTCATTCAGCTTAACTGGTGACTGAGGAAGATCGTTAAGGTATCATGCATAGAGGAAGAAAAAGGCACACACTCTCAGTATCAATCCTAACAATTTCGGGGAGATAAAACGGTGATTTGCCAGTAAATACTTTGATTTTGATAAAAATCGTCAGCTTTCCTATCTTCCGTCTGAAATTAAATTGTTATTGAAGGAAAACTGTTAGATACAAAGTAAGAATAACGTATGTGAGAATCTTTGTGTTTCACTGACATGTAACTTGAACGAGAAACAGGCATCAACTGAGTAGGTATCTCTTTCACTCACACAGTTTGCAATCAGTTTCTTTCAATTGACACAAAGTAAACGTTGAATGTGAGACCTTTTCAATATCTCTAGAAAATTGCATCAAAAATACATATGACCCCGACGTGATTCGAACACGCAACCTTCTGATCTGGAGTCAGACGCGCTACCGTTGCGCCACGGAGTCCTTCTTCCAACCTAATGGAATTTTTAGTCTATAACGCTCAGGTTATTATCGATCCTACTAAACCTGTACCCCTCCCTTTGGCTGTAAAAAAAATAAAATCGTGTTTTCCTTACTTTTTGAAAAATATACGATTCAACGCGAATCAATCATGATAATTTATAGACAAAATGTACAAGACAAACTTGAATATTGAAAATATCGACTGCGGCTACAATCCAAAATTGTAAACTTGCCGAATTTAACTCTAGTTACTATAATTTAACAAAGGCTAAGTTTCCTAATTCAGACTTGCTAATGGAAAATTAAGAACTTATCAGATGACTTCCGTATGACGATGTGGCACTTACGACAGGTTGTTGTCGCATCTGGTATTAAGTATAAAGGAGTTAATTTTGGACGAATGTATCAAGTCGTCGTGGCCGAGTGGTTAAGGCGATAGACTAGAAATCTATTGGGGTCTCCCCGCACAGGTTCGAATCCTGTCGACGACGCAGACTTTTTGATATCCACTTTTTGTAATGAATCACACACACTGCTCACTCAACGCGCTCAAAGACAAGTAGGAAACAAAGTTATCGATAAGTTACCCACAGATTGATTCTGTCCTGAAAACGACCATTTTGAATGAATTCAGATGTTATATGACAGAGTTCATTCAGCTTAACTGGTGACTGAGGAAGATCGTTAAGGTATCATGCATAGAGGAAGAAAAAGGCACACACTCTCAGTATCAATCCTAACAATTTCGGGGAGATAAAACGGTGATTTGCCAGTAAATACTTTGATTTTGATAAAAATCGTCAGCTTTCCTATCTTCCGTCTGAAATTAAATTGTTATTGAAGGAAAACTGTTAGATACAAAGTAAGAATAACGTATGTGAGAATCTTTGTGTTTCACTGACATGTAACTTGAACGAGAAACAGGCATCAACTGAGTAGGTATCTCTTTCACTCACACAGTTTGCAATCAGTTTCTTTCAATTGACACAAAGTAAACGTTGAATGTGAGACCTTTTCAATATCTCTAGAAAATTGCATCAAAAATACATATGACCCCGACGTGATTCGAACACGCAACCTTCTGATCTGGAGTCAGACGCGCTACCGTTGCGCCACGGAGTCCTTCTTCCAACCTAATGGAATTTTTAGTCTATAACGCTCAGGTTATTATCGATCCTACTAAACCTGTACCCCTCCCTTTGGCTGTAAAAAAAATAAAATCGTGTTTTCCTTACTTTTTGAAAAATATACGATTCAACGCGAATCAATCATGATAATTTATAGACAAAATGTACAAGACAAACTTGAATATTGAAAATATCGACTGCGGCTACAATCCAAAATTGTAAACTTGCCGAATTTAACTCTAGTTACTATAATTTAACAAAGGCTAAGTTTCCTAATTCAGACTTGCTAATGGAAAATTAAGAACTTATCAGATGACTTCCGTATGACGATGTGGCACTTACGACAGGTTGTTGTCGCATCTGGTATTAAGTATAAAGGAGTTAATTTTGGACGAATGTATCAAGTCGTCGTGGCCGAGTGGTTAAGGCGATAGACTAGAAATCTATTGGGGTCTCCCCGCACAGGTTCGAATCCTGTCGACGACGCAGACTTTTTGATATCCACTTTTTGTAATGAATCACACACACTGCTCACTCAACGCGCTCAAAGACAAGTAGGAAACAAAGTTATCGATAAGTTACCCACAGATTGATTCTGTCCTGAAAACGACCATTTTGAATGAATTCAGATGTTATATGACAGAGTTCATTCAGCTTAACTGGTGACTGAGGAAGATCGTTAAGGTATCATGCATAGAGGAAGAAAAAGGCACACACTCTCAGTATCAATCCTAACAATTTCGGGGAGATAAAACGGTGATTTGCCAGTAAATACTTTGATTTTGATAAAAATCGTCAGCTTTCCTATCTTCCGTCTGAAATTAAATTGTTATTGAAGGAAAACTGTTAGATACAAAGTAAGAATAACGTATGTGAGAATCTTTGTGTTTCACTGACATGTAACTTGAACGAGAAACAGGCATCAACTGAGTAGGTATCTCTTTCACTCACACAGTTTGCAATCAGTTTCTTTCAATTGACACAAAGTAAACGTTGAATGTGAGACCTTTTCAATATCTCTAGAAAATTGCATCAAAAATACATATGACCCCGACGTGATTCGAACACGCAACCTTCTGATCTGGAGTCAGACGCGCTACCGTTGCGCCACGGAGTCCTTCTTCCAACCTAATGGAATTTTTAGTCTATAACGCTCAGGTTATTATCGATCCTACTAAACCTGTACCCCTCCCTTTGGCTGTAAAAAAAATAAAATCGTGTTTTCCTTACTTTTTGAAAAATATACGATTCAACGCGAATCAATCATGATAATTTATAGACAAAATGTACAAGACAAACTTGAATATTGAAAATATCGACTGCGGCTACAATCCAAAATTGTAAACTTGCCGAATTTAACTCTAGTTACTATAATTTAACAAAGGCTAAGTTTCCTAATTCAGACTTGCTAATGGAAAATTAAGAACTTATCAGATGACTTCCGTATGACGATGTGGCACTTACGACAGGTTGTTGTCGCATCTGGTATTAAGTATAAAGGAGTTAATTTTGGACGAATGTATCAAGTCGTCGTGGCCGAGTGGTTAAGGCGATAGACTAGAAATCTATTGGGGTCTCCCCGCACAGGTTCGAATCCTGTCGACGACGCAGACTTTTTGATATCCACTTTTTGTAATGAATCACACACACTGCTCACTCAACGCGCTCAAAGACAAGTAGGAAACAAAGTTATCGATAAGTTACCCACAGATTGATTCTGTCCTGAAAACGACCATTTTGAATGAATTCAGATGTTATATGACAGAGTTCATTCAGCTTAACTGGTGACTGAGGAAGATCGTTAAGGTATCATGCATAGAGGAAGAAAAAGGCACACACTCTCAGTATCAATCCTAACAATTTCGGGGAGATAAAACGGTGATTTGCCAGTAAATACTTTGATTTTGATAAAAATCGTCAGCTTTCCTATCTTCCGTCTGAAATTAAATTGTTATTGAAGGAAAACTGTTAGATACAAAGTAAGAATAACGTATGTGAGAATCTTTGTGTTTCACTGACATGTAACTTGAACGAGAAACAGGCATCAACTGAGTAGGTATCTCTTTCACTCACACAGTTTGCAATCAGTTTCTTTCAATTGACACAAAGTAAACGTTGAATGTGAGACCTTTTCAATATCTCTAGAAAATTGCATCAAAAATACATATGACCCCGACGTGATTCGAACACGCAACCTTCTGATCTGGAGTCAGACGCGCTACCGTTGCGCCACGGAGTCCTTCTTCCAACCTAATGGAATTTTTAGTCTATAACGCTCAGGTTATTATCGATCCTACTAAACCTGTACCCCTCCCTTTGGCTGTAAAAAAAATAAAATCGTGTTTTCCTTACTTTTTGAAAAATATACGATTCAACGCGAATCAATCATGATAATTTATAGACAAAATGTACAAGACAAACTTGAATATTGAAAATATCGACTGCGGCTACAATCCAAAATTGTAAACTTGCCGAATTTAACTCTAGTTACTATAATTTAACAAAGGCTAAGTTTCCTAATTCAGACTTGCTAATGGAAAATTAAGAACTTATCAGATGACTTCCGTATGACGATGTGGCACTTACGACAGGTTGTTGTCGCATCTGGTATTAAGTATAAAGGAGTTAATTTTGGACGAATGTATCAAGTCGTCGTGGCCGAGTGGTTAAGGCGATAGACTAGAAATCTATTGGGGTCTCCCCGCACAGGTTCGAATCCTGTCGACGACGCAGACTTTTTGATATCCACTTTTTGTAATGAATCACACACACTGCTCACTCAACGCGCTCAAAGACAAGTAGGAAACAAAGTTATCGATAAGTTACCCACAGATTGATTCTGTCCTGAAAACGACCATTTTGAATGAATTCAGATGTTATATGACAGAGTTCATTCAGCTTAACTGGTGACTGAGGAAGATCGTTAAGGTATCATGCATAGAGGAAGAAAAAGGCACACACTCTCAGTATCAATCCTAACAATTTCGGGGAGATAAAACGGTGATTTGCCAGTAAATACTTTGATTTTGATAAAAATCGTCAGCTTTCCTATCTTCCGTCTGAAATTAAATTGTTATTGAAGGAAAACTGTTAGATACAAAGTAAGAATAACGTATGTGAGAATCTTTGTGTTTCACTGACATGTAACTTGAACGAGAAACAGGCATCAACTGAGTAGGTATCTCTTTCACTCACACAGTTTGCAATCAGTTTCTTTCAATTGACACAAAGTAAACGTTGAATGTGAGACCTTTTCAATATCTCTAGAAAATTGCATCAAAAATACATATGACCCCGACGTGATTCGAACACGCAACCTTCTGATCTGGAGTCAGACGCGCTACCGTTGCGCCACGGAGTCCTTCTTCCAACCTAATGGAATTTTTAGTCTATAACGCTCAGGTTATTATCGATCCTACTAAACCTGTACCCCTCCCTTTGGCTGTAAAAAAAATAAAATCGTGTTTTCCTTACTTTTTGAAAAATATACGATTCAACGCGAATCAATCATGATAATTTATAGACAAAATGTACAAGACAAACTTGAATATTGAAAATATCGACTGCGGCTACAATCCAAAATTGTAAACTTGCCGAATTTAACTCTAGTTACTATAATTTAACAAAGGCTAAGTTTCCTAATTCAGACTTGCTAATGGAAAATTAAGAACTTATCAGATGACTTCCGTATGACGATGTGGCACTTACGACAGGTTGTTGTCGCATCTGGTATTAAGTATAAAGGAGTTAATTTTGGACGAATGTATCAAGTCGTCGTGGCCGAGTGGTTAAGGCGATAGACTAGAAATCTATTGGGGTCTCCCCGCACAGGTTCGAATCCTGTCGACGACGCAGACTTTTTGATATCCACTTTTTGTAATGAATCACACACACTGCTCACTCAACGCGCTCAAAGACAAGTAGGAAACAAAGTTATCGATAAGTTACCCACAGATTGATTCTGTCCTGAAAACGACCATTTTGAATGAATTCAGATGTTATATGACAGAGTTCATTCAGCTTAACTGGTGACTGAGGAAGATCGTTAAGGTATCATGCATAGAGGAAGAAAAAGGCACACACTCTCAGTATCAATCCTAACAATTTCGGGGAGATAAAACGGTGATTTGCCAGTAAATACTTTGATTTTGATAAAAATCGTCAGCTTTCCTATCTTCCGTCTGAAATTAAATTGTTATTGAAGGAAAACTGTTAGATACAAAGTAAGAATAACGTATGTGAGAATCTTTGTGTTTCACTGACATGTAACTTGAACGAGAAACAGGCATCAACTGAGTAGGTATCTCTTTCACTCACACAGTTTGCAATCAGTTTCTTTCAATTGACACAAAGTAAACGTTGAATGTGAGACCTTTTCAATATCTCTAGAAAATTGCATCAAAAATACATATGACCCCGACGTGATTCGAACACGCAACCTTCTGATCTGGAGTCAGACGCGCTACCGTTGCGCCACGGAGTCCTTCTTCCAACCTAATGGAATTTTTAGTCTATAACGCTCAGGTTATTATCGATCCTACTAAACCTGTACCCCTCCCTTTGGCTGTAAAAAAAATAAAATCGTGTTTTCCTTACTTTTTGAAAAATATACGATTCAACGCGAATCAATCATGATAATTTATAGACAAAATGTACAAGACAAACTTGAATATTGAAAATATCGACTGCGGCTACAATCCAAAATTGTAAACTTGCCGAATTTAACTCTAGTTACTATAATTTAACAAAGGCTAAGTTTCCTAATTCAGACTTGCTAATGGAAAATTAAGAACTTATCAGATGACTTCCGTATGACGATGTGGCACTTACGACAGGTTGTTGTCGCATCTGGTATTAAGTATAAAGGAGTTAATTTTGGACGAATGTATCAAGTCGTCGTGGCCGAGTGGTTAAGGCGATAGACTAGAAATCTATTGGGGTCTCCCCGCACAGGTTCGAATCCTGTCGACGACGCAGACTTTTTGATATCCACTTTTTGTAATGAATCACACACACTGCTCACTCAACGCGCTCAAAGACAAGTAGGAAACAAAGTTATCGATAAGTTACCCACAGATTGATTCTGTCCTGAAAACGACCATTTTGAATGAATTCAGATGTTATATGACAGAGTTCATTCAGCTTAACTGGTGACTGAGGAAGATCGTTAAGGTATCATGCATAGAGGAAGAAAAAGGCACACACTCTCAGTATCAATCCTAACAATTTCGGGGAGATAAAACGGTGATTTGCCAGTAAATACTTTGATTTTGATAAAAATCGTCAGCTTTCCTATCTTCCGTCTGAAATTAAATTGTTATTGAAGGAAAACTGTTAGATACAAAGTAAGAATAACGTATGTGAGAATCTTTGTGTTTCACTGACATGTAACTTGAACGAGAAACAGGCATCAACTGAGTAGGTATCTCTTTCACTCACACAGTTTGCAATCAGTTTCTTTCAATTGACACAAAGTAAACGTTGAATGTGAGACCTTTTCAATATCTCTAGAAAATTGCATCAAAAATACATATGACCCCGACGTGATTCGAACACGCAACCTTCTGATCTGGAGTCAGACGCGCTACCGTTGCGCCACGGAGTCCTTCTTCCAACCTAATGGAATTTTTAGTCTATAACGCTCAGGTTATTATCGATCCTACTAAACCTGTACCCCTCCCTTTGGCTGTAAAAAAAATAAAATCGTGTTTTCCTTACTTTTTGAAAAATATACGATTCAACGCGAATCAATCATGATAATTTATAGACAAAATGTACAAGACAAACTTGAATATTGAAAATATCGACTGCGGCTACAATCCAAAATTGTAAACTTGCCGAATTTAACTCTAGTTACTATAATTTAACAAAGGCTAAGTTTCCTAATTCAGACTTGCTAATGGAAAATTAAGAACTTATCAGATGACTTCCGTATGACGATGTGGCACTTACGACAGGTTGTTGTCGCATCTGGTATTAAGTATAAAGGAGTTAATTTTGGACGAATGTATCAAGTCGTCGTGGCCGAGTGGTTAAGGCGATAGACTAGAAATCTATTGGGGTCTCCCCGCACAGGTTCGAATCCTGTCGACGACGCAGACTTTTTGATATCCACTTTTTGTAATGAATCACACACACTGCTCACTCAACGCGCTCAAAGACAAGTAGGAAACAAAGTTATCGATAAGTTACCCACAGATTGATTCTGTCCTGAAAACGACCATTTTGAATGAATTCAGATGTTATATGACAGAGTTCATTCAGCTTAACTGGTGACTGAGGAAGATCGTTAAGGTATCATGCATAGAGGAAGAAAAAGGCACACACTCTCAGTATCAATCCTAACAATTTCGGGGAGATAAAACGGTGATTTGCCAGTAAATACTTTGATTTTGATAAAAATCGTCAGCTTTCCTATCTTCCGTCTGAAATTAAATTGTTATTGAAGGAAAACTGTTAGATACAAAGTAAGAATAACGTATGTGAGAATCTTTGTGTTTCACTGACATGTAACTTGAACGAGAAACAGGCATCAACTGAGTAGGTATCTCTTTCACTCACACAGTTTGCAATCAGTTTCTTTCAATTGACACAAAGTAAACGTTGAATGTGAGACCTTTTCAATATCTCTAGAAAATTGCATCAAAAATACATATGACCCCGACGTGATTCGAACACGCAACCTTCTGATCTGGAGTCAGACGCGCTACCGTTGCGCCACGGAGTCCTTCTTCCAACCTAATGGAATTTTTAGTCTATAACGCTCAGGTTATTATCGATCCTACTAAACCTGTACCCCTCCCTTTGGCTGTAAAAAAAATAAAATCGTGTTTTCCTTACTTTTTGAAAAATATACGATTCAACGCGAATCAATCATGATAATTTATAGACAAAATGTACAAGACAAACTTGAATATTGAAAATATCGACTGCGGCTACAATCCAAAATTGTAAACTTGCCGAATTTAACTCTAGTTACTATAATTTAACAAAGGCTAAGTTTCCTAATTCAGACTTGCTAATGGAAAATTAAGAACTTATCAGATGACTTCCGTATGACGATGTGGCACTTACGACAGGTTGTTGTCGCATCTGGTATTAAGTATAAAGGAGTTAATTTTGGACGAATGTATCAAGTCGTCGTGGCCGAGTGGTTAAGGCGATAGACTAGAAATCTATTGGGGTCTCCCCGCACAGGTTCGAATCCTGTCGACGACGCAGACTTTTTGATATCCACTTTTTGTAATGAATCACACACACTGCTCACTCAACGCGCTCAAAGACAAGTAGGAAACAAAGTTATCGATAAGTTACCCACAGATTGATTCTGTCCTGAAAACGACCATTTTGAATGAATTCAGATGTTATATGACAGAGTTCATTCAGCTTAACTGGTGACTGAGGAAGATCGTTAAGGTATCATGCATAGAGGAAGAAAAAGGCACACACTCTCAGTATCAATCCTAACAATTTCGGGGAGATAAAACGGTGATTTGCCAGTAAATACTTTGATTTTGATAAAAATCGTCAGCTTTCCTATCTTCCGTCTGAAATTAAATTGTTATTGAAGGAAAACTGTTAGATACAAAGTAAGAATAACGTATGTGAGAATCTTTGTGTTTCACTGACATGTAACTTGAACGAGAAACAGGCATCAACTGAGTAGGTATCTCTTTCACTCACACAGTTTGCAATCAGTTTCTTTCAATTGACACAAAGTAAACGTTGAATGTGAGACCTTTTCAATATCTCTAGAAAATTGCATCAAAAATACATATGACCCCGACGTGATTCGAACACGCAACCTTCTGATCTGGAGTCAGACGCGCTACCGTTGCGCCACGGAGTCCTTCTTCCAACCTAATGGAATTTTTAGTCTATAACGCTCAGGTTATTATCGATCCTACTAAACCTGTACCCCTCCCTTTGGCTGTAAAAAAAATAAAATCGTGTTTTCCTTACTTTTTGAAAAATATACGATTCAACGCGAATCAATCATGATAATTTATAGACAAAATGTACAAGACAAACTTGAATATTGAAAATATCGACTGCGGCTACAATCCAAAATTGTAAACTTGCCGAATTTAACTCTAGTTACTATAATTTAACAAAGGCTAAGTTTCCTAATTCAGACTTGCTAATGGAAAATTAAGAACTTATCAGATGACTTCCGTATGACGATGTGGCACTTACGACAGGTTGTTGTCGCATCTGGTATTAAGTATAAAGGAGTTAATTTTGGACGAATGTATCAAGTCGTCGTGGCCGAGTGGTTAAGGCGATAGACTAGAAATCTATTGGGGTCTCCCCGCACAGGTTCGAATCCTGTCGACGACGCAGACTTTTTGATATCCACTTTTTGTAATGAATCACACACACTGCTCACTCAACGCGCTCAAAGACAAGTAGGAAACAAAGTTATCGATAAGTTACCCACAGATTGATTCTGTCCTGAAAACGACCATTTTGAATGAATTCAGATGTTATATGACAGAGTTCATTCAGCTTAACTGGTGACTGAGGAAGATCGTTAAGGTATCATGCATAGAGGAAGAAAAAGGCACACACTCTCAGTATCAATCCTAACAATTTCGGGGAGATAAAACGGTGATTTGCCAGTAAATACTTTGATTTTGATAAAAATCGTCAGCTTTCCTATCTTCCGTCTGAAATTAAATTGTTATTGAAGGAAAACTGTTAGATACAAAGTAAGAATAACGTATGTGAGAATCTTTGTGTTTCACTGACATGTAACTTGAACGAGAAACAGGCATCAACTGAGTAGGTATCTCTTTCACTCACACAGTTTGCAATCAGTTTCTTTCAATTGACACAAAGTAAACGTTGAATGTGAGACCTTTTCAATATCTCTAGAAAATTGCATCAAAAATACATATGACCCCGACGTGATTCGAACACGCAACCTTCTGATCTGGAGTCAGACGCGCTACCGTTGCGCCACGGAGTCCTTCTTCCAACCTAATGGAATTTTTAGTCTATAACGCTCAGGTTATTATCGATCCTACTAAACCTGTACCCCTCCCTTTGGCTGTAAAAAAAATAAAATCGTGTTTTCCTTACTTTTTGAAAAATATACGATTCAACGCGAATCAATCATGATAATTTATAGACAAAATGTACAAGACAAACTTGAATATTGAAAATATCGACTGCGGCTACAATCCAAAATTGTAAACTTGCCGAATTTAACTCTAGTTACTATAATTTAACAAAGGCTAAGTTTCCTAATTCAGACTTGCTAATGGAAAATTAAGAACTTATCAGATGACTTCCGTATGACGATGTGGCACTTACGACAGGTTGTTGTCGCATCTGGTATTAAGTATAAAGGAGTTAATTTTGGACGAATGTATCAAGTCGTCGTGGCCGAGTGGTTAAGGCGATAGACTAGAAATCTATTGGGGTCTCCCCGCACAGGTTCGAATCCTGTCGACGACGCAGACTTTTTGATATCCACTTTTTGTAATGAATCACACACACTGCTCACTCAACGCGCTCAAAGACAAGTAGGAAACAAAGTTATCGATAAGTTACCCACAGATTGATTCTGTCCTGAAAACGACCATTTTGAATGAATTCAGATGTTATATGACAGAGTTCATTCAGCTTAACTGGTGACTGAGGAAGATCGTTAAGGTATCATGCATAGAGGAAGAAAAAGGCACACACTCTCAGTATCAATCCTAACAATTTCGGGGAGATAAAACGGTGATTTGCCAGTAAATACTTTGATTTTGATAAAAATCGTCAGCTTTCCTATCTTCCGTCTGAAATTAAATTGTTATTGAAGGAAAACTGTTAGATACAAAGTAAGAATAACGTATGTGAGAATCTTTGTGTTTCACTGACATGTAACTTGAACGAGAAACAGGCATCAACTGAGTAGGTATCTCTTTCACTCACACAGTTTGCAATCAGTTTCTTTCAATTGACACAAAGTAAACGTTGAATGTGAGACCTTTTCAATATCTCTAGAAAATTGCATCAAAAATACATATGACCCCGACGTGATTCGAACACGCAACCTTCTGATCTGGAGTCAGACGCGCTACCGTTGCGCCACGGAGTCCTTCTTCCAACCTAATGGAATTTTTAGTCTATAACGCTCAGGTTATTATCGATCCTACTAAACCTGTACCCCTCCCTTTGGCTGTAAAAAAAATAAAATCGTGTTTTCCTTACTTTTTGAAAAATATACGATTCAACGCGAATCAATCATGATAATTTATAGACAAAATGTACAAGACAAACTTGAATATTGAAAATATCGACTGCGGCTACAATCCAAAATTGTAAACTTGCCGAATTTAACTCTAGTTACTATAATTTAACAAAGGCTAAGTTTCCTAATTCAGACTTGCTAATGGAAAATTAAGAACTTATCAGATGACTTCCGTATGACGATGTGGCACTTACGACAGGTTGTTGTCGCATCTGGTATTAAGTATAAAGGAGTTAATTTTGGACGAATGTATCAAGTCGTCGTGGCCGAGTGGTTAAGGCGATAGACTAGAAATCTATTGGGGTCTCCCCGCACAGGTTCGAATCCTGTCGACGACGCAGACTTTTTGATATCCACTTTTTGTAATGAATCACACACACTGCTCACTCAACGCGCTCAAAGACAAGTAGGAAACAAAGTTATCGATAAGTTACCCACAGATTGATTCTGTCCTGAAAACGACCATTTTGAATGAATTCAGATGTTATATGACAGAGTTCATTCAGCTTAACTGGTGACTGAGGAAGATCGTTAAGGTATCATGCATAGAGGAAGAAAAAGGCACACACTCTCAGTATCAATCCTAACAATTTCGGGGAGATAAAACGGTGATTTGCCAGTAAATACTTTGATTTTGATAAAAATCGTCAGCTTTCCTATCTTCCGTCTGAAATTAAATTGTTATTGAAGGAAAACTGTTAGATACAAAGTAAGAATAACGTATGTGAGAATCTTTGTGTTTCACTGACATGTAACTTGAACGAGAAACAGGCATCAACTGAGTAGGTATCTCTTTCACTCACACAGTTTGCAATCAGTTTCTTTCAATTGACACAAAGTAAACGTTGAATGTGAGACCTTTTCAATATCTCTAGAAAATTGCATCAAAAATACATATGACCCCGACGTGATTCGAACACGCAACCTTCTGATCTGGAGTCAGACGCGCTACCGTTGCGCCACGGAGTCCTTCTTCCAACCTAATGGAATTTTTAGTCTATAACGCTCAGGTTATTATCGATCCTACTAAACCTGTACCCCTCCCTTTGGCTGTAAAAAAAATAAAATCGTGTTTTCCTTACTTTTTGAAAAATATACGATTCAACGCGAATCAATCATGATAATTTATAGACAAAATGTACAAGACA
>NW_027468200.1:0-31180 GCF_965363235.1 Mytilus galloprovincialis | reverse complement strand
TGAGTAGAGGTATTTGTAGGCTCACGTATAAAAGTCAAGTAATTGCTAATGACACTTTTGCTATTTGCCACTGGACACTAAGCAACCAACAATCAGTCAAATATTCTTTCATTTATTTACCTCATGTTTATAGGTGTTGTACTGTATTTCTTGGTTTTTTATGTTATTCAGTTTCTTCTTTCTTTTTCCATTCCGTCTACCTACTCTTATGTTATTGTTTTTTGTAAGACATGTTTGGGTGTTGGAAGAAAGTTAAAAGTTAAGACGGATAATACTGATAGTTTGATATGGTGAATTGTTGACCACTCCTCGCGCAGTCTGTTATTGTAATTCATATTAAAAGTGAATTCATTGTGGTTATATGAAGTATGTAGGAACGACAAAGAAAAAGACTTGTGTTGTAAAAAACATACAGCTGGTTCAATGGTAAGATCACAATATACGAGCCTGTTATAGTTACCAATCTTGTTAAAATATATTGTAACTTTTGTCTCAATTGCTCTTTTTCTTTAATAAGAGTATAACGAAATCAGAGATCTATATTTTGATTAGAAAAGATGCGTGTGTTTTGTAAACTGCATTAAACATAAAAAAAACATTATATATTTTTTATTGATGAAGTTGTAGTATAAAAATAAACATGAGTTACTAAGCTAGATGAACAATATAGTACAAACTATAAAAGCTATATAACAAAATCTATGCATTTTTTCCCCCAGACGGTTAACATTTTAGGTAATGATATAATCAAAGCCAAAAAGCCAAGTTAAAAGTAAAATATCTGGTTTTCAGTTAGAAACTATATAAAATGGTTGTATTTTTTTTCTAATATTTTAATCAATTTCTCTTCAGATCCCAAACAATTTCCATAATATAGTCATTGGCTTTATGAGTTATACAAAAGTTATAACCAAATATAATATCATTCTTAATATTGTTGCGGAATCAGAAAGTACAAAATATAACATAAAATATACAAAGGCATAATATTCATATCCATTGTTTTTAAAATATCACATATTAGTAAGTGTATTTTTGGCGGTGATCTCAAAACAACTGAACTCCTATAATATCAACGTTCTATGTTTGTCTTCTAGTGATATCCCATATTGAGTCGAACTTGATCTGGTCGGCTACAAAAAAAGTAGAACATAGTAAATTCTAAAGTCAAGTGTTACAAAATAACATTCCAACAAGTACACTAGTCCATTGTATATCAAATTCTAAACACATACGTATATGTAGTTGTAACTGAAATATAGGCTATACAGTTACCTATATAACAATAAGGAGATGCAACATGATTGCTATCCACCTAAGTTCAAATGAAGTGGATGTAATCAATTATAGGCTATCGTAATAGTACGATTAAAGTTAATTAGCTGAAAGCTGAAGTTTAGGACATGAACTAGACAAATAAAATAAAAAACGAAGGCATGTACACATATGTGCAGACAACACAATACAAAACAGTTACGTAACATCTGGTCTGTACATTGACCTTACCTTCCCTTCCAATTTTTGGAATTGGCTTTTCCCCAAATCCTATTACAAATATAGAGATCATGTCAAATTTTCATCTGTAGTAATTTGATAAATTATGATGGTATTTCACACATTTATTTACGGTAATACGCTGTATCATTTGTGTCAAACAATTGGGCACCCAATATGTCATCAATTTTTATCATAAGATTATTTCGTTTGTGCATCACATTAATTTTGTGATTTTTTTATAATGTGTAAGTGGTAAAAATAAAATGCACTGGATCATGGGATGCCACGTTGGGAATCATAAGTCTCTGTCATTAATGTACGAGGGTTTTGATGTGGTTTACAGAATAAACGGAATAATGGATAAACGTTTTCAAATAGAGAATGTATGTTACAATTTTATTTAAAGTAGATATTAATCTTTAGTTTTGTTACCTGACATTTTCATAATCTTCATCTGGATCTTCACCCGGTATAGGTGGTGGAGGACGTCTCCTCGGTGCCTGTAGTCCAACACGTTTAGTGAACCTCTGCTTCTTTATTGAAGTCATCATTGCTGGTTGCTGGGCAAACGTCTGTTAAAAAATAACAATTTTAGCAAAAGGAAAACCCCACATTTTAAACAGAAACAGAAACTCATAGTTTTCAGCTAACAGTCAATAATGAGCAATGAACATATAGATTAGACTGTTACCAAAGTTAATGAGCTAACAGCAGAAGTTTAGGACATGAAATAGAAAATAAAAGATTAGCAAAGACATGTAAACAGACAACAAAAAACAAAAAAATGACGAAACTTCTTGATCACTTAATAATCATATCTGCAAGAATTTGATAAATAATGGTATTTCTCTGTTTACGGTAATACACTGTGGTATTTTACATTGCTATTTACGACTGGTATTTTACATAGCTTTTAACTTCATTGTAGCTATAAGATATTTATCAAGAGGGTTCTTCATTCCGTACTAGTCGTTACAATCACTTACTGGAGCCTCATAAATTTCATCATCACTCTCTTCTTCTTCGTCATCGGCAGTTGCTGCCTGTGATTTACCTTTGGATGACATTCCCCTCATTTCCATTCCATTCTGGTCTGGCTCATCTTTCACGCTCTTTGATGTGCTTGTATCTTCTACAAACAGATAAGAAAATGTTTTCAAGTTGTGACCATTTGAAATTCACCTTAGACTTCTATGATAAACCTCTATATTCTATTTTTAGCCATGGCGGCCGAGGCGGGTCATAGGATACGTTTTTAAACAAGAAATGAATTGACAATAAGATGTAATTAAGGAAATAAGTAACCTGTATCATAGAGACATGTGTAGTAAGAGTACATGACCGGATGTCGATCAAGAATTTTGAAAAGTGTGGTGGGGCACCAGCAAGGCAGTGGAAGTTGTTAAAAGTATATGCATTATCGGATATCCATATTAGTAGCTATAAAAGGGGAACGCCCCAGCCTCCTAAATCAGCCACTGGTGAGGGTTTTTTTTTTTATATATATAGAAAAGCACGTACACGATAATTTACAATCACGATATATCTGACTTGGACAAGTTTCTATGCTAATGATTAGCTAACTGCAGTTTTTTGAAATAATTACCTTCAACAGTAGCATCATCGAACTCATCCTGAAGTACATCAACACCAAAGAAAGATGCAATAACTGACGGAAATCGTAGGTCCATTAACCAAATAATAGCTCCAAGCAATACACATACAACTCCTGTAAAAAAATAATTAACTATACCAAATATTTTTTCCCAAGAGAAAGAAAGAATAATAAAATTTAAGTATTTTGATATAAAATTTGTAAAAATATAGAGATGTAGTATGATTTTAGATAAGACAACGACCCACCAAAGTTAAACTGAAGTTGAAGTAAACTTTTATAGGCAACCGTAAGGCCTTCAACAAAGATTAAAAAAAAAACATACGAAAATCGGCTATCAATTCATTTACTCTTTATCATATGTTGTAACGTACATAATCAAACTTAAGTTATTAAAGCGTATACATTCCTCAAATGGTATGTTTCTTCACTGACCTGTTATGAGATTCACATAGTAGGCACCACCATACTTGAATTTCAATACGTGATCAGAGGCCAATGGTATCTCGAGTTCATTGAAATTCCTTATGGTAGACCATAAAATGTTCGCAATCACCATCACTCCTCCGGTCAACATTAAGAAGTAGGCTCCATACTTTAACAGTACGAAGAACAGTATGATAGTTAAAAACCATAATGGAAGAGCCAACCTACAAAGGAAATACAAACCAGTTCTAAATACATATACACAAAATTGCATATTTAAAAATGTTTGCATTATTGATGTACAACTTTATACTAGCAAAATGTAATCAAGTAGTCACCAACTATCATATTGTCTGGATGGCATGCAATCAAGCAGTCACCAACTATCATATTGTCTAGGTGGCGTTACGAGGAGTATATACTCAGTGAGTAAAGGGATCCGTCAAATAAATATCACTAAAGCATTAGAACGGTAATAACAGATGACACATAATTATGTCTCTGACAAGACTTTTAAAGTGATGAGAAAGGTTTCCCCAATGGGAAAGGGTTGCACCAAGCTGTTGAGTATATCTAATCTAATATCACTAAATTTTCGGAACACACAAAGAACAGATGCATAAAGAAGAGGTAGATAAGATGCTTATTTCAAATCAAAACTGACTTGTTTTTCTAAAAAAATTATACATAGTTTCACAATATTTGATTAAGAAGTGAAAATGGTGCATTTGGATACCTATTCTTAGTTTTACTCACCACATCATGATATGAGAATACCATCATGCTTGTCGGTAATGACGACCCCATCGTATACCTTCACCATCAAATGTAAAATAAGACTGAGCGCTACTCGCCACATCATGATATGAGAATACCATCCTGCTTGTCGGTAATGACGACCCCATCGTATACCTTCACCATCAAATGTTAAATAAGACTAGGTGTTACTAACCACATCATGATATGAGAATACCATCCTGCTTGTCGGTAATGACGACCCCATCGTATACCTTCACCATCAAATGTAAAATAAGACTAGGTGTTACTAACCACATCATGATATGAGAATACTATTCTGCTTTTCGGTAATGACGACCCCATCGTATACCTTCACCATCAAATGTAAAATAAGACTAGGTGTTACTAACCACATCATGATATGAGAATACCATCCTGCTTGTCGGTAATGACGACCCCATCGTATACCTTCACCATCAAATGTAAAATAAGACTAGGTGTTACTAACCACACCATGATGTGAGAATACCATCCTGCTTGTCGGTAATGACGACCCCATCGTATACCTTCACCATCAAATGTAAAATAAGACTAGGTGTTACTAACCACATCATGATATGAGAATACCATCCTGCTTGTCGGTAATGACGACCCCATCGTATACCTTCACCATCAAATGTAAAATAAGACTAAGTGCTACTAACCACATCATGATATGAGAATACCATCCTGCTTGTCGGTAATGACGACCCCATCGTATACCTTCACCATCAAATGTAAAATAAGACTAGGTGTTACTAACCACATCATGATATGAGAATACCATCCTGCTTGTCGGTAATGACGACCCCATCGTATACCTTCACCATCAAATGTAAAATAAGACTAGGTGTTACTAACCACATCATGATATGAGAATACCATCCTGCTTGTCGGTAATGACGACCCCATCGTATACCTTCAACATCAAATGTATGATAAGACTAAGTGCTACTCACCACATCATGATGTGAGAATACCATCGTGCTTGTCGGTAATGACGACCCCATCGCATACTTTCACCATCAAATGTATAATAAGACTAAGTGCTACTCACCACATCATGATGTGAGAATACCATCGTGCTTGTCGGTAATGACGACCCCATCGCATACTTTCACCATCAAATGTATAATAAGACTAAGTGCTACTCACCACATCATGATATGAGAATACCATCCTGCTTGTCGGTAATGACGACCCCATCGTATACCTTCACCATCAAATGTAAAATATTCGGCTATCCACAGAATTGGCAGCGGCAACCCACGGAACTGTGCTTCTCTGTACTCACGGTTAAAACGACCAGCTACAAACGAGAAAGCATTGTGTCCATGGATTTATTTTGCGATGTGAATCAAGTTTGCAAATTTTCAT
The DNA here is from genome assembly GCF_965363235.1 of Mytilus galloprovincialis. Classification (NCBI taxonomy): domain Eukaryota; kingdom Metazoa; phylum Mollusca; class Bivalvia; order Mytilida; family Mytilidae; genus Mytilus; species Mytilus galloprovincialis. Next base: position 25,488 of record NW_027468200.1, on the reverse strand, counting down.
TCCTCCTGTCACCAAATACCATGGTTCATTTCAATTCCTTTGAACCGTTAATTCAGTCATATTTAGACTAGTTTTAAAATAACTTTATTAAATGATAAACAAAAAGCAAATTACGGACATTACAGCATTAAACTTTTTAAAAATTCATGTTTGTTGTAAGATTAGTCGTATGTTATAAAAAAAGATGATCAGAGGTCGCTGTTTTACGTCATTCTTTGCATATTCTTTTTAGAAAATTAATTTTAAATTATTTTGAAGTAAGAGCTTTGTTTCTCAAAGTCTATCATTGACATGTTTGGAGATATAAGTATAAATGACATTTAAGTTGTTTCATTGCTAACAATATGTTTTTATTCTATATTTTATTTTATAAAGTAGAATGTATATCATCAAATTCAATATAAATTTTCGATTTTACAATCACTTCTATAAGCTTGAATTATCATACTTTGCTTACGAAAAAATGAACAGGATTATTACATTGTTCATTGTAAACTGATTCCATAAATACCTGAAATACATATGTTATTCCGTGTTTCCTGATGTTTAAGACATTGTATTCATTAAACTCATCATAATTTGGGTAAGACGATTATTTCTTAATATCATTTCAGGCTTTATAAGTTAAGCAAATTTTTAATCTATATAATAAATACCAAAAATTCCAAATCCAAATCTGCCTTGTTCCCATCTCCAGTCAAAATGTTCGTTATAATTTATTGTCTCGTTTAATTGTATTTCTGGTTCGCCTGAAAAAAGAAAAGGAAACATTTTTGCACTTAACCTGAAACTGGTTAATTGGTATCAAGGGGTAGCAACTGTCAATCGCTAGTCTTTTAATCTGTTAGTCTAGTTTGGTAAGGTATCAAGGGGTAGCAGCTGTCAATCGCTAGTCTTTTAATCCATTAGTCTAGTTGGTAAGGTATCAAGGGGCAGCAGCTGTCAATCGCTAGTCTTTTAATCCGTTAGTCTAGTTGGTAAGGTATCAAGGGGTAGCCGCTGTCAATCGCTAGTCTTTTAATCCGTTAGTCTAGCTGGTGCGGTATCAAGGGGTAGCAGCTGTCAATCGCTAGTCTTTTAATCCATTAGTCTAGTTGGTAAGGTATCAAGGGGTAGCAGCTGTCAATCGCTAGTCTTTTAATCCGTTAGTCTAGTTGGTAAGGTATCAAGGGGTAGCCGCTGTCAATCGCTAGTCTTTTAATCCGTTAGTCTAGTTGGTGCGGTATCAAGTGGTAGCAGCTGTCAATCGCTAGTCTTTTAATCCGTTAGTCTAGTTGGTAAGGTATCAAGGGGTAGCAGCTGTCAATCGTTAGTCTTTTAATCCGTTTGTCTAGTTGGTAAGAGTCTTACAAATGTTTTACCAAAAAGGGATATACCAGTTACGATACTGTTGTCAGGTCCTTAAAAATTGCAAATTTTTGCTCTAATATTGACTCACGTATAAGGTCTTTGCATTGGAATTAAATACATTTATTTTAAAACCAGTTGTGAATATATAAAGTTTTATTTGTTCGACCATCGGAATGTAATTGGAAACGAATTATTGTTTTCGTTCCCTTTCTAAACAATTTTTTTCAGGCAATTTAGTTTCCCTTTTTGCATGTTAAAAACATTTGTATCGTTAGTAACCATGCACTTACATGATTTGATGATAATGAAATGTTTTGCCATACTGACCTTTCATAGTTATATTAATTCCTCTAAAACCAATGTGTACTTTTATATCAGCGTGTATCTCTCTGTTTTCTCCTGCTTTATATTTAGTTGGCACATTTTTTAGCTCAGCAGTTTCCCACTCCATACTTAAATTTGCGACTGGAAGTATACGTACACAGTTAAAATAATATGACCATTTTTAAGCGCTTGACTGTCAACTATATGTAGTCTTCGTTCTCTTAATCCGTTTATATGCAGTTTACCCGGTATACCATGTTTTTTCCCAAATATAATAAAGTGTATTTTCAAGCTACATGTTGTGCAAAGTTATCATATTTTGTATAGATTATATATGGAAAACCCGATTTAATATGAATGAGGTATCAAGCACATACCAAGTATAAACCTGTCGTATGGAAGTAATTTGTATATATAGTAACGTAGTTTAACGAAATCGGAGATCTATATTTTAATTAGATTGCGATTTCGGCAGATTCGTAATATGGAGCTTTTGAACTTGTGTACTGACAAACATTATCTTTTCTTGAGATAGATTGTTTTCGTTGTACTCAAATTTGTGTATAAGCAACAACCATGCAGTCCCTATCCGAGTCAATCTTCTTTACTCTCGATTTAAAATATTTGGTATTGCTTGTGAATTGTTATTATGCTTGAAGCTGTATGTGTTTATTTCAGTTGTGGTTTTTTCCCCACTTTGTCTAATACTTCTAACAGTTTTTTTTTATTTTCAGTTCTTGCTTTCTCATCCTATTGTATTGATATGTATATTAAGAGCGGGTTTTTTTTTTTTAAATTACGCTTATAAATACATACGCATTATGACTCCTCCTATAAACAATGTCACTGTAACCCGTATGAATACAAATAATCTCTATAATAAAAATAAGAAAGGAGATTCGACCATGTTTTCAAAGAAAACGGAAATTTATAATATTTTATACATGAAGTGCTATAGGTTATGATAGTTCTGTCCTGATGTCTGATTGTGAAATACTTTGAAACACGTATAGTAAACTACTTTATATGAGTCTTATATAATATGTATATTCACACGCAGAAACGCGATAAAAAATCATAAGCCTTTTCCGGAAAGTAAGGAATACTGGTATGCTGGTGTTTTAGCAACAACATCCAGTGCGTTATAGATCCAGCGTAGATGATTATAACATAGTTGACACCTCTAACTGAAACGTATAGTATACGAAAAAACAATCCAATTAAATCTGCAAGATAGATTTGAATAGCGAAACATGTCTCCCTCTACAATTTGTCCTTCTTGAAATTGAGATTTAGCAGTCAGCATGGTTTATTAATTTATGCCATTTGTATGGTGGCCGGATGCGGCCATTTCCCCTTTTCGTGTTTTCGCGTTTTCTCCTATCACTTTTCCAACGCGAAATCGGGAAATCGAGAAAGCAAAATCGAGAAATTGAGAAATCGGGAAATCGAGAAATTGAGAAATCGAGAAATCGAGAAATTGGGAAATCAGGAAATCGAGAAATCAAGAAAGCAAAAACGCGAAATCGAGAAATTCATTTCGCGTTTTCGCTTTCGTGTTTTCGCGTTTTTGCTTTCTCGATTTCTCGATTTCCCTATTTCTTGATTTCTCAATTTCTCGATTTCGCTTTCTCGATTTCTCGATTTCCCGATTTCCCGATTTCGCGTTTGCAAAGTGAAGGAAGTAAACACGAAAACGCGAAAAGGCGAAATGGCCGCATCTGCCCACCATACATTTGGGTTTCTTTGCGGTTGACATTTAAATCTCCTTTTACTCGTATATATATTGAGCAAAACATTAAATTTGGAATACCGAAATGAGAATATGCGAATAGCACAAAAAAAATTGCAAACACTTTCAACAACGATTTGAAAAATAATTCCAAAACCTGATGTTCCAGATGGCTGTTAGCAAGACGGATCTATAGAGCAGTGTAAACAATGTGTGTCTTTATTCTGGGTAAACTGACTTTATATAAATATTTACATGTAAACTCTTGCATTGGGTCTGTCGAAAGACTATTAACAAACCGAACCTTGTCAATTCAAAATCATTGGTCTCAGCAATTAAGTTTTAGTTTGACTTTTATTAAACAGCGATTTGTATTTTTAATTCTTATTTACCTCTTTCCCTCGTATTCCTGGTAAAACTACAAAGAAAGATATCGCTAATATCACAAAGGCAAATATGAAGCCTGACTCTAGAATATCTGCTTCAAATGGTGTTTGGTTAGGACCATAATAGGTAGGTGCTCCATTCGTCCGGAAGGCATTAAATATCCCTGCTGGTATCACTCCATCCATGATGGCTGTAGGTTAGTTCTGAAAAAAATGGAGTTGAATCAATACCTAGCCTTTTGTACAAGTAAGTATGGCCTATGACCTTTTGGTCTCTTGTGGAGAGTTGTCTCGTTTGCAATTATACCACATTTTCTTTTTTTATATATACACACAATTCTCGATAGAAACTATATCCTATTGCAGGTATGTCTGTTAATTTAAGTGTCCAGATTATTATCGTCTCCTAGGAGACGATATTAAGAATTGAACGATGGACAGTTAGTGCGTGAATGCTTCTTACCACCTAATTGGAAGATATTACGAGACGTGAATAATCAAGGTTTATTGATTGGTTAGGACAATCCAAACCTAGTAAATGTCATTCAATCCCGTAGAGTATCGAATTTGTCCTCTCTATTTTAGCAATTAGATTTTGCTGGTACACTGACCCGAATAATTCAGTCGTTATATTCCGCTGATCTACGAAGGCTACATTAACGCCTGAACGTCTTTCTCGATCAAGACCGTCAACCGGAATTTTCACACCGCTTTGCAATATGGGAATTTTGATTTAAATTGGCAGCTAAAGAAGGAGGAGTTCCGGATGTTAATTGGTGTTAAATGATGTAAATTGATGTTAATTGATGTGAATTAATTATTATCGGATTTGTGTTAATTGAACACACGTGTTTGGTAAGACAATTACAAGAGAGTTGCGCAGACTCATTATCCTGATCGCCGCTGATTGGCTCTCTCTCACAGAGAGCAGGCGACGCGGCCAATGATCACAAGGAGTTCAAGCCCTCGTGTGGGAGAAAATCGGACACGGAAAGGGCTTGAATTATTCGAGTTACTGGTACACAGGTAACTTTTATCTATAAATAGCCGAATCTTCTGTAGTTTCGTAAACAACAACGTTAAACGATATATACTACTTCATAACGTGTGACCTCGTGTGTGGTAAAATTTGTTGATTTGATGCACGTGGCTATTCTAGCAAACGAATTAATCTACAAAGCGAGAGCACTTTCCATTTTCATCAGCTAAGAGACGACTAGCCCTTTTTGAAAGGCAAATACTTGTGGCTTTTAATTTTCAAATATACACGTACTGGATAATGTTATTTCCCGTGAGATTATCAACTGTAAATGGATTTTTTTGTAGTTACAATATCTCTAAAGAAAGTATTTACTATACATGCATGCTTATAACGTCCAGTGGCATATACGCACGTTATTGATGTTGCTATACAAATTGATTAACAGAACAAAACACTAGTTTACAAAGACGTTTTCCAGTGTCCATTTGCTATACTTATATATGTAGATTGCAGTATAAAACTCAGTTAATATTGACTTCTCAGTTATTCATACAATATGTATCACGGTATAAACATTGCTTTGGGGAACTTGAGGAAATTCTCTCTCTCTCTCTCTCTCTCCTCTCTCTCTCTCTCTCTCTCTCTCTCTCTCTCTCTCTCTCTCTCTCTCTCTCTCTCTCTTTGGCTTTTGGAGGAAGCAAATTTTATCAATATTAAAAAAGTATAAAAAAAACAGTCCGTCTGCATTTTTGAAAGGTATCTTGTTACTATTAACTGTAGATAATAGAGAGATACGACAGTTAAAATGAAAATCTTCAATTTCAGGGATGAGAAGATTTCAACATCTTATACGATGTCTATATGAGTGTATCCGGATACTGGAGCAATTGTGTGTACACTATATATTGAAACAATCATTAAAGTTTTAGCTAAACCTCTTATGAAATATTTACAATGTAAAACATAATAAATAAACCAAGAGATAAGAAAGGCTATATATTTATATATATATATATGTGTGTATTTTTAAAAAACATACAGATTTTATAATGGATTCGGGTGGGCGTGGAGAGAGTGTTTTTGGTTTAAAAAAAAATGTTTAATGTATACTTGTCCAGATCCTACTGTCTTTCATCAATCCAGTGAACGTATAATATATTGGACGATCAGTTGATATTCCTGGGGGGGGGGGGATATTCCGGGGTGCTGGATTACCCGGTATAATACGGAAATACTGAAGCATGCCCGGAGCGGGTCCCCTCTTAGGCAGTCACGTATAAAATTTCTGGATCCGTCACTGGCATAAATAATCATTTTCATTTTTCATGATGAATTATTTTCCACATTTTTGTGGGCCAGGATATATATCTTTCGACTTGTCTATTGAAAGATTATTAAATTCAACAGTTGCCATGTCAGGTCATTAATTTTCACAATTTCTAAATCTTAAAGTGAGGTTCTATTAGTATTGTTAATTTATTTGGCGTAAGGAAAGATCTGAGTAGGCTAGCTAGAGTTCAACTTGAACATTACAAATGTCAGAAACATCAAATTTAACTTAAGACAACAGAGTACGTTACCTTGGATTGTCGAGCAGTTTTCACACCATTTAAATTCCACTGTACCATATAATATTATCTGTTTTGTCTCATGTAAATGATATCAAGATCGGAAATATGACACAACTAGATAGAGGAGGAAAGGGACAAATACTTCCGTTCGATCTTAAGTATTTAGTGTAGACCTTAAGAAGATTATTTCACACTTTATGTTGTTATCATTTGACAAAACATGCGCGTATAATGTTCATTCTGAATAAGCTTTTGTAAATGTATCCTAGAGCCTCATAGTCAATGTCGCCTTCTGTTTTAAAAGGACAATTTTTAAACATATTGTAGTCTCCTCTTTTGATTGATTTTTCTTTCTGAACTTATCAATCTTCAAGGAAGAGCTTGGTCAGTCGTAAAGATACAAAAACAGACAAATTTATTAGTCATGTAGAAACGAAAATAGCTAAAATTTTCTTAATTTAGGTTAATTGATTGACCTTTCAATTATAATAGTGAAAATAAAACTTACTTGTTGTCCACTTCCCTGTATATCAAATATTTTAAACAAGGATGTTAATTAGTTTTAAGTTTGTGTAAACTTCCTGGTGATTTAATCATTTTATGTATAGTCTCAGTGCGTAGTGTTATTTTTAAACCGGATTGTACATTTATTTTATTATTTTTTAAATTCAACTAGTTATCTGATGGTCACGATAACATAAGAATTTGATGATGAGAGTATTATGCGATTGAAAGACGTGTCTTTTAACTTAATTTCAGTGGCCTGTGAGTGGACTGGGAAAGGGGGGGGGCTACTTCTAAAAGTGGAGACAATAAAAAGAAGCTTTCCATAGCCTATCAGTTTATAGTTTGCCTTTATTTCTTTTCAGTATTCAGTTTTTTAAAAGATATTTACTTTTGCCAAAAATATGGGTGAGAGGGGAGGGCAAACACTTTGAGCATAGCAGCTTACTGCGCCTACTACGCTAAAATACCACTCGCCAGTCAGGCACCTATGCCAGTGTATTTATTTGCCACAGGCTACATAATATGCATACCATTCATTCTTGGCTCATAAATATACCTAATTATATAACATATATCTGTTCAACGACAATATTCAGATAAGAATAATGGAGGTAAAACAGTTTAAAGACATCCCTTTCTCAGACACATAATATAAAAAAGAAGATGTGGTATGATTGCTAATGAGACAACTCTCCACAAGAGACCAAAAATGACACAGATATTAACAACTATAGGTCACCGTAAGACCTAACTCACTGGAGGCGAGAACAATGCCACAAGAACACAAGCGGTTGTACTCTTCTTACTGTAAACTGCTGCGGCTAAACAGGTGTTTGTGTATACACAATACTCTCCCCCGCTTATTCATAGCAGTGGTGTGGTTCATCATTTTGGATACACAGTACGTTCAATATATAGTCTAGTGTAAAAAAAAAAAACAATTGTTGGTACTGCAAGACATTTTGTTGACATATGTTGAGATTGCAACCCGTGACTCTGCATTTCCTGTCATTTATTGAAGCTTTTGCAGCTGCTCAAAGTATTGCCAATTACAAATATGTATTATTTAGCGTTTCTTTATAAAAAAGGAAGATATTGTTTGAAACAAAAACAAAGACTAAATGAAGTATGTGAACAATTGTAGGTTTGCGTGTATGTATAGACGAAACGTTGATTGTTATGTTAAGAATAGATTCATTTCCGCTAAATATCAAAAGACTAATAAGTGCGTGGGACAGGGGGAAATGCAACCAAAAACGAACACATTTTTTTGAAGTATTTTCAGTTGGTGGTTATATTTCAAGCGTCAAATGATTACAATGCTCCTAAATTCAAAGGTAATATTTGAAACCAGATATTTGCGTTTACAAGGACTTATACATTGCTGTTTACAAATATATTTACAAGCTACACTGTTTAGATCTGTTTATAACTCTAAACTATTGTGGAGCAACAGTGTATGGCATGACAAGCTTAATGATATGTATGTATATAGCGGGAATACTAGTAAAACGTCTGCATGTATGTGGTTTTTTGAAAGAACTAACTTCATTAAAATAAAATAAATGTAATTTTACTTTACTAAAACTAGTCTTTTTAGTTATTGTATCACTGTAGAGACCGAGCCTGTAACTCTGTCTAAAACCAAGTAACTAGTTATCGGCTTTTGAAAGTGTAAGCCCCTTCTGGTTGCTTTCATGCAACAATGAACTAATTGGAAAAAGCATCTAGACTAAACGATTCCTTCGTTATATTTTGACATAAACGGTCAAACAGTGCAAGGATACGTACTGAACGTGGCATTAATGTTTGGCCTATATCGATTTCACTGACACGTACAGCACTTGTTCCTTTACCATTGCCATCAAATTATTTGAGGTCTTTTTATAAGGCGACCTATAGTTGTTAATTTCTGTGTCATTTTGGTCTCTTGTTGATAGTTGTCTAATTGCCATGGCAATAATACCACATTTTCCTTTTTTTATATGAAAGAATGTATTTTGTCTGTTTTAAATGTTTCTGTGAAAACTGTACTTTTCTTATATATATAAAAAAAATATTGACACCGTATGTTTGTGGCATAAAATCGTGGCCACAAGTTAAAAAAAAATTCTGTTTAGTATTAAATTTATATTAAGATCAATTTTATTTGGCAATCGCCAATGGCAGTCAGTAGGGTTAAAGAACATCAGTTGTTCGACCTGTTAGTCAAATGCGTTTTGTTTAAATATACTTTTTCACTTTTTTGGTCTTTTGGAAAATGTTGTTTGTGCTGTTTTAGACCCTTCTACAACGAAATTTGTTTTACATGCACACGTATAAAAATTGCGGTTTTTATCCAACGCAATCATAGGTTTGAACGTAGTTTTCAATTTAGACTCGTATAAATATATATATACATGTATATGTGTGTATGATTCATTGGGAGGTGCTCAAGATAACAGTATCAATAGTAAAAATTAAAAGTAAAGAGAAATTTGTCCTGTTTAAAGGAAGTTGAATGAAAGTTCTATTGTAGATAAGATAATGTTGCCCTACATCCGCTTTCTTCCATCAGGTTAACTAGTTGTTGAAGGTACCAGACTTATAATTCAATACGCCAGACGCGCGTTTCGTCTGTACAAGACTCATCAGTGATGATCAGATCAAAAATAGTTTGAAAGCCAAAACAAGTGCAAAGTTGAAGAGCGTTGAGGACCCAAAATTTCAAAAAGTTGTGCCAAATACGGCTGAGGTTATCTATTCCTGGGATAAGTAAATCCTTAGTATTTTGAATAATGCATACTTTTATATTTTAAATTAAAATTTCTTTTATATATTTGTTAAAAGGCTATTTTTTGTATTATTTGTGTAATAGACATTACAAGAACTTTAACTGTGACACCTGCTAACCGTTAAATAGTAATATTTTCTTAGCATCTGAAGAACTCTATAGAACTGTCGCAATTAATTAGTGCTATTTATCTATGGTCGTAAAGTCGCCACTGAAGAACACTTAAAGTTTCTGTTTATTCTAATGTGTTTAACATTCAAAGATAAAGACAGAGTTAATGTATTTTCTGGTCAGTTTTAAGGTTGTTGCTCGATGTGAAAAGTTGGTTACATGTTTGCAATATATAAATATTGTATAAGAACTCGATGTTGTCTTTTTAATTCATATTGAGGTGTAACAATATTTCGGAGTTTTGTGTGACATCCATTATCACTGAACTGGTATTCATTTTTGTTGAGGGCCAGTGAAGCACGTCTCCGGGTGCAGGATGTTCTCGCTGCATTGAAGACCCATTGATTGCCTTCTGCTGCTATCTGCTCTTTGATGGGTTGTTGTCTTTTTGACACGTTCCCCATTTCCATTCTCAACTTATGTTGCAATGCCTTATCTTTCGGAATAAAATCACAGCCTATAATTTAGTTCATTCGACGAAATTGAAAGTTTGTGATTGGAATCAATATATAATGGAGGTTGGATTGATTTATTGATTGATTGTTGGTATCTGTCGCCTCTCTTTTAAAATGTATCTCTCTCCATTTAATCGGCATATTAAAGAGCCACCGTTACAAATAAAAAAGACAATGCAATTGACCATAGTGCATATACGACAGAAAACCAACTGTTCTGAGAGTAACAGTCTTGAATCACAGTTAGAAATAAAAAAGACAATGCACTTGTCCACAGTGTACATATGCGACAGAAAACCAACTGGTCCTGACTCACAGTTACAAATAAAAAAGACAATGCACTTGTCCACAGTGTACATATGCGACAGAAAACCAACTGGTCCTGACTCACAGTTACAAAAAAAAAGACGATGCACTTGTTCACAGTGCATATACGACAGAAAACCAACTGGAGTGAACAGTCATGACTCTCAAATCAAAATTTTACTGACATTCAAAATCTTACGACTTTTCAAACATTTGAAATTTGTTACTTTTGTTAATTAACTTGAAATTGCGACATTTAAAAAGTCATAATTTGGAAATGAAACTCAAAAGGAGAAGGTCCGGTAAGGGCTAATTTTGGCCTAACATTTGAAGTACGGCAGTTTCCAGTGATAAAAGCTTTTTTTACATTTTGTCAGCGCTGAAAATATTTGTATTGATTTGGTCATTAAAGACGCTCAAATTTATGTTTAGAGTAGCAAATTCTATCAAAAATGCCATAAAACGCCAATTTTCATATTTTTTATTTTTAAAATGTATATGTGACCACATTTGTATTCAACTCATCCTTTATATGAGTTATGTTTTATCTTCAGACAAAGACATGTATATGTCTCTGCTTCAAATACAACATACAATGTACATTTTGATATCAAGAGTGAAAACAAGTGCGACACTTTCATTTAGACGAAAAACGTCTAAAAATTTGCACAAATGCTAAAATTGTGAAGATTTAGTAATTTTGCATGCGTGAATTAATGATACTAGTACCCGAGGCACTTGCATTGTTTTGATGCCTATATTTATGTGACAAAACACACCCAGTGGCCACTAGTAGTTAACTGTTATATTGCTACCCATCTATTATCAGATCGATGTTAAATTGTGTGTAAGTTTGAATTGTGTATATATATATCATTTATAATGTATAATGTAAATGTAGATTTATGTCGTTGGTGTGCCTCGTCCTGGAGGATATTTCTAGCACTGTTATTTCATACATTTTGAATTTATTAAACACGTCTCTCTCCCTTTCTGTTTGGTCCCCACAGAAATTTCTAGTTTTCAGTTTCACACGTTTCAAGGCTTGTTTTGTTGCTTGACAACAATTTATTCATTCTAAATGACGCATGAAGGAATAGGGAACTTGTAAGAATGTTTACATTAAATCAATTTTTATTATTTGAGATATGTTCACAATGATAATGTTGCAGGTAGAAAATCCATTCCAAAAATCTTTGAACAGGTTTGGATCAATCACCAAAATGGAATTTATATAACTGTTTGGGATAAAGAGGGAACCACTTATAGTAAGGCATTGCACATCTCACAGGAGTCCGAGATTACTCTGACGTCCAACGGCTGTTTTGTCAGACAAGATTTTTCGTCTCGTATTGTGTTTTCGACCCTCTTACGTTTCCGACCTAATTTTACTTCTTTTACTTCCCGTGTACTGCGCGTGTCTGCGTGACGTCATAATCGGCTGCTAAACTTAGTAACAATAACAAATAAGTACACGTGTGGCAAAGAGGAAAAAAACTGTGTGCCTGCCATCACTTTGCTACCGTCAACAGTATTTACGACGGACATAGTTGACCCTGACAACGCTGTACAAAACAAACAAGCTGACAATGACAGTGACCATTCTCCATCTGTTAACAGTGAGGCTGGACATGACTTACCTGACACTGGACATGACTTACCTGACACTAGACGACTTACCTGACACTAGACTTGACTTACCTGACACTGTACTTGACTTACCTGACACTGTACTCGACTTATCTGACACTGGAAACATCACATTGATTGATGAAGCAGATCCTTTACCTGACGAAGATGAGACACACATCTTGACGAATAACGAAACACACAAGAGTCCAGCTGGTTTTTTCAAACAGTGTGAGCAAAATATTGGTATTATTGTAAAAAAACAAGCAAAAAAAAGGAAGTATTTGTCAAATATTACCTCTGGTAAAGCTATAACTGAGGATGATGTAATGACTGATATTGTAGAACATTGTAAAAAGCCAAAGATTACACAAGTTATTAACAAAAAGAAATCAAAGAGTGTAAATAATACAAGTAAATGTAAAAAAACTAAAGCATGTGTGGAAAATGATGTTAAGGTTATTAAACCTAAGAAAGCAAAGGAAGTCAAAGTTATTGCTAAAGCAAAAAATATGTCACCAAAACCTGGTACTTCTGGTTTACAGAAACTTATTATTTCAGATGATGACTCATTTGATGATACATGCAGTATTGAAGATACTGATGAGTCACCATGTTGTGTATGTAAGAAACGTTTCCCAGAAGCGTTGAGACAGTGTGTGTCTCTTGTTTTTACTCAGTGGGGTAAATGTATGTATTCTCAATGTGACCACTGGACCCATCTGAGATTTTGTTGTAATGTGAATGTTCTTAGGCGTCATAGTATTTATTATTGTCCATGTCATGGACTTCCATGTCTACAGTATGAAGAATGATATGTGATATGTGTATAGTCAAATAAAGATATCAAAATAATTTTTCATATCTCATAGTTGTACATGTTACCATTTAATTCCTTATGATATACCGTAAGTTTGATCCCTATTGCACTGTAAATAATTTGATTCATGTATACATTGGCATCAAATTATAATCAATTCCGGATTTGTACAACATGTCATTTCCGACTTTTGACCCGTTTATTAGATAGGTCGAAAACACAAGACGCCAGGTTTTGTAAACAAAGGTGACATCGATCTAATGAACTCAAATAAAAAAAAATATTCAAGATCGAAATATATTTCAGATACAATTATTGTATGCACAAGTATACTAGTTACTCCTAAAATATTAGTCATGTCTGGGTTCAAACAGATAAAAGTGGAATTCGGAAAATTTTTTTAGTAGGTCGAAAACACAATACACGAGGATAATCTCGGACTAATCTCACAGCAGATTTATTTGGCCTTTTAAGGTTTCACTGAAGTCAAAATATAGGACACTAAAGAAACATTAAAACTTTGCTTGTATTTCTCATCCTAAAATGAATAAAGTGCTAAACTATGAAAAAATATGTTTAAACATACTATACACACTATGTAATTTTAAATAAACTTGAAATATGTGTGTCATCGTCAAACCTGTTTTGAGGGTGAACACTAAATTTTCCAAAAAATCTGGAAGCCAGTTAGATGACTTAATTTGTTTCAAATTGGTATGAACGAATACTGTTACATGTAATGCAGTACAAGCTCGTGTTAAGTTGTCACAGATATATGTGTTAAAGACAGTTTTGTCCAATTTGTGTATTGTACCTTCGATATTCGTTCACTAATATCCATGAAATTAACTGAAACTCGTAAATCAATACATTTTCTTAAAAATAAACATGTTAGTTTACTAGTTTGAATTGTTTTACATTGTCTTATCAGGGCCTTTTATAGCTGACTATGCGGTATGGGCTTTGCTCATTGTTGAAGGCCGTACAGTGACCTATAGTTGTTAAAGTCTGTGTCATTTTGGTCTTTTGTGGATAGTTGTCTCATTGGCAATCATACCACATCTTCTTTTTTACATTAGCATTACATGTACATAACAGTATTAGTTCATACCAATTTTAAACAAAATTAAGTCATCTCACAGGCCTCCAGATTTTTTGGAAAATTTAGTGTTCACCCCCAAAACCGGTTTGACCATAACACAAAAATTTCAAGTTTATTTACAATTTACACAATGTGTATATATGTTAAGTATGTTTAAATGACCATATGTTCCCATAGTTCAGGACTTTATTCATTTTATGTTGAAAACTACAGGCAAAGTTTGAATGTTTATGCAGTGTCCTATATTTTGACTTTAGTGGAACCTTTACTCAGTTAAGTTGTCTTTTGACTTTAAAACTCATAGTTTTGATATATTGTAAGATACATATGTTAGATATACTTACTTGAAGTAGGATGATATGATGTTAGCTTTAATATAAAGACCAATGTAGGTTTTGGTAATAGTCTATTAACAGTGTTTATGTATTTTTATGGGCACCATATGTGCCCCTTTAAGGTAGCACTACAGTCTAACGATGATTTTTTGAAGATATTTTTTTTATCACATAATTTTGAAGTAAGAATTATTCTGCACAGTTTGTAAAAATCCCAAAGTCATTATCATATCACAACAGGGTGTAAATTGATAATGAACTTATGTAAATAAAAGCACATGGTAATTAATCTAAATATATAGGCATTTGGGAGGGGCTAATATGTCAATCATCTGTTGATACCAGTGTCCAGCTGTTAATCCCTGACCACAAGATAAATATTGTAGTCTTATCTTATTGTTTTGCAACAAAAATAATTTAAATAACATGGAAGTGAACAAAGAGAAAGAAAAATCTAAAAGGAAAAATTCTACAAAAAATGAAATAAAATTAATATAATACTATGGAAAAGAGTGGGAAAGTATTTTTGAAAGCCTCTGACTGTCTGTATAAATGTCTTCTCTTTGGTCTTATTCATTTATATACAGTTTTATGCATTTTAACTAATTTTCAGTTTATGTGTAAAGTAAAACACATGTGGGAAAGTGGATTTTCAAGAAGAGTGTGGTCTAACTCTTGATCTTTTAATGAACATGTTTTTTGATGTACACTTTTAATGTTCTAGCTTATTTCAGACAGTTTATTTCTTTTTTTTTTAAATTCAAATGAAAGTTATTCTTTATATATAGAGAATAATGATGTTAAACATTGATTATATGCAGCTGGTCAATCATGTTATTCTCTTATCTTAGACTGTCTGGAAAGAGGCGGAGCTTTGTCTATATTTAATTACTACATCACAGATGTTGGTCAAATCTGTGACGTCAAACTCCCGCCAAATGCCAAGTTAGTGTTGGACAGTTCACATATAATGCAAAATTTACAGCATTAGAGCATCAAAGACACAAAGTGTGTGGTTCTATTGATATAGTAATGGTATCAGAATACTCCTGGGGTGTTCCCAGTGGATTTTTTGTATTTATATTATCTTTATAGGGGTTCTAAGGGGGGAAATTCAGTTTTTAGGTCATTTCTCAGAACAATTTTTCATGAAAATTGTAAGGAAAAAATGAAAATAGAAACTTAATGATTACCCCCTTTGGCCTGACTTTGATATATATGATTAAAGGGTGTATTTTCTACAATACCGTGTCCCAGTTTTTGGATAATTTGTTTCTAAATGAATTTATAGGTCTTCAAAGATGAAAGGTTAAATGAGGTTTGGAACCCAGCAGTTAAATCAATATATCTTCTTACTGGAGGCATATATCAAATAAGTAAGACACGGTTTTGGTGATTGTATATGGTTGATTAAAGGGATGAAAACAAATTTTTACTACCATTTGACATGAATGTGCCATTTTCATCCAAGTTGGAAGACCACTTTTTGGGCATTTAATGAGCTATATTTTGAAATTAATCAAATTAAAAATAAATTTATATATAGATTAAGAAGGAGTTATATTTCAGCTTTAAAATGAGTTGAAGATTTTAAAAATCCATTGAGTAGTTTTGTAGAAATTAATATTTAAAGACTGTTGATTGGAGTCAGAAAATTTTGACTGTAGTGCTACCTTAATAGAAAATTAGTATGAATCACATATTGTGGCTAAGTTTCAATTAATTGATAATTGAATAACGCCCTACACATCCCATTATTTTTGCCTTTAATATAAATCAAGAATCAATTCTTATAATTTATACAAAGAAATTTACACAAGAAACTTACATTTAATAAATCCACTGTAACATGAAATAGCATTAAATTTCCTTTTCTAGATTTCAAGTTTCAGATATTTAAAACTTTTACTGAATTATTTCATTGATACAAAGATTTGTTATGAAAGTTTGGTGGTAAATGAAAAATTTTTATTATTAAAAAAACCTACTTGTCTAAGGGAGATAATCTTACTTGCAATGTCCTCAGTACTTACTTAAAATAATATAATATATTTATTATATTTCACATTAAAATGCCATATTTTGATTGGCTGATACAAGGGTGTTAATTTACTCTATCACATGGTTGAGAGGGTGACAATTTTTTTGAATATTACCCTCTTGTCTAGACCAATCAGAAATGAATAGTTTAAAGGACAACGAGTTGAATTTACATCAAGTAATGAAATACAATGCTAAAGTTCTACGTTTTGGCTCAGATTTTATTATTTGACTGTCAAAATAAAAAATAAATCATCTTGCTTAACTTTTGTTGATTTTTCTAATACCCGTTAGGTTGTAATATATGTGACGTCATAGAAAATACTTTTAAAATAAAATGAATCTGTAAAAGACTATAATGATAGGAAATTCAGTATAATAAATTAAATAACACATAGCTTTCGCAGTGCTTGACAATGTTTTTCTCTGGTTAACAATCTGCTCTATTACCTTCTCAGCTATGTGTTATTTATATAATGTCATGTATGTGACAAGCTTAGGGCCCAGTTAACCTGAATTGATTGACAGATATAAATCAAACTTCACACAGTTGTTAAACACTTCCTGAATATTTGCATTAAGAATTTCAATTCTGATCTGACATGCTAAAGGGGAGATAATTGATATTTCCCTAAACAAATAAGTATTGAAAGAATTTCAATCCAGCAGTCTATTCACTGTATGAACTTCTTCTTTCTTTCAGAAAATAATGAAGAATATGAACCATTTGTATAAACTCCATGGATTAATTCCATCAATGCTTCAACAGATAACTAGAAGACAAATTCAGTCACTGGCAGAAACAAGTGGTCAAAACAAAGCAACCCTTTATGTTCATGTATGTATTTTATGTAGTATAAAATGTGTCTTTCAATTGCTGTGTATAGTTTTTCCCCTGTATTTGTTGATTGAAACTTCACCTGCCATGATTGATAATTGATTTAGTTGTAAGAGGAAGAAAAAGAACCAAATACATGACATTGAAGAGAGCAAGAAAAAGGAAATCAGCTACAATCTGAACGGGAAAGCCTTGTTAGAGACAGGACAAACAGAGAAAGAAGACATCAACTTGTCAATTCAAAACCACAAGTCTAATAAAACAGAACATCATGGCCAAAGCATGAAAATGACCAAAGAAGCAACATAATAACAAAACACCACTCAGAAAACATTGAAAACCAATAGATTGACCAACATCAGCCTTATCAATAAACATTTTTGTTCTCCTTTCAGATGTTCAGACTACATGTAATTTATCTTGTACTCTTATCAGTGTTAAATTCTACATGTAAATGTCTTTCATAGGCAAGGAAACATATTTTTGTCTTTCAGATCTAGCTGTCCATTAATGACAAAAAAAATCTGAAATCTCTACTGAGATTTTTTTAATATAGTTCCTAAATAATCTTTCTTGTTTTTCAGCATGCCTTAAGAACTTAATCACTCACATAACCAAATGTTCTACTTTATTTTTAGTGGCCCTATTGTGCTAAGATGTGTTCATACTGTAACTTCAACAAGTATATTAGGTAAGTTGTATTGGAGGCTTAAAGTGCCATGGGTTTCAAATAATAATGTTTTGTTTTATTTTATCCATGCTTAAATTTTAGACTTTTTGTAGTAGAAATATGCATTAGCAAATATTTATTTTGTATGCTAAATTGAAGTCACAAAGTCTTGTTTCACTGATATTTTTCAAGGAAACTATTCTGCACAAGACTTTTTTATATCTTATTTTTCTTTTGCAGAAGCACAGTTAGAAATGAACTTGATATATACTTCCACAATTTTACAATCAATTATACTATTGAAAAAGTTAGAACTGGTAACAGATCTGCCATGGCACACTCATATGGATTACCTTTTGGATAACAATTTCTGAATAAAAACTTCTCTTAGGCTATATATGATGTTTTTTAATGCTTTGAATAAATACACCTTATCGCTGTTCGTTTTCCATAACTTGACTTCACAAAAGTTCCAGTAAAATTTCAACAGCATAATAGAAAATATCTTAAGGCCACAATGTAAAAGGGATTGTTGTATGACATAACAAGTTCAAGTGCAAAGCAGAACAGATTTCCAAATAGCAAGAAAGGTATAACTAACATATACATTATATAGGTTCTTATAAACGTCCTTGCAAATAGTGATAATGTGTATACAAACTCATTTTAAAAGGCCTCCATACTAATGATAACTTTATTAAATGTTATTTTTACAGAAATGATGTAGATAATAGTAGAATGACAGACTGTATGGTCAAGGAAGTAGAGACTTTAATTAAAATCAGTGGAATAACTGAAATAAAATCTGTCTATTTTGGAGGTGGTAAGAATTTTGAATTACAAAATTTACAATTTGTTACCAAAAAGTATGGAGCCAATAACATAAAAAAAATCGTTCTGTTTCTATCTTATATGAGACAGGTGTAAACTGTCAAAAATGGACAAGGTCTGTATTATTTTAATGAAGGTTTTTGGTTTTAGGATATAAAGTGACTTAAGTATGATAAGGGTCTAGCTTTTAAGTGAAATTTTGATATAAAATTTCAATTTATATTTGTTTTAAGGTCGAGGTTTATGAAAAAAACAAAAATGCAGTAATGACACCAAGGAAAGATCCTTCTATGTGCTTTTGTGAAAAATGTTTTTTTTTTTTCGACTCTCAATCTAGATCACAAGCAGGAACAAAAAAAAATTACAATAATGTTTGTCTCAATTACCAGTAACAACCCTTTTCTGGTTAACATTTTGTGGTAATTCCAAGTGCTCAATATTTCAAATTCTTAACTCATAAATGATTGTTAAAATATGCTAATTTTGGCAGTTTTTTGTAGAATAAATGGAACTATAAATCTACCTGAACATTCATAAAACTTCAAAGACTTTGCACATACTGATCAACTATCTTTAACATGATTCTACATTTTATTATTATTCAGGTACTCCAAGTCTGGCAGAATCAGGAATGATTGCATCTGTGATACAAGCTGTTCAGAGTAGTGCTACTCTGCCTAAAAATGCTGAGATTACCTTAGAAGCTAATCCCACAACTACAGAAAGAGCTAAATTAAAGTAAAATATATATATATGTAATGGTAACAATCACTTGTTTATGTATGTGTAATGAAATAGACTTGTATGGAATAGATTTTTGATGCAAAAAAGTAAAGAGAAATCACATGAAAATATTTGTACATAGTTTATAATGAATGGTCTTCTTGTTTGACACTGATTATTTGGTGGAATATCAATATGAATATAAGTATATACCAATGAGACAGTAACCATAGACAAATATAAATAGGAATCTTTTCTTAAAGATGGAAATTGTCTGTTACATCTTTTAAGTGAAATAGCTTCTGTAATTTTCCATTCATATGTCTGATTTCTTCATATTGATGTTTTAGAGAATTTAAAGATGCTGGGGTTACCAGATTATCAATTGGTGTTCAGGTAATGTATTTATCTTGTGGTTTTAAGACATGAAAAATCAGTTTATTAATTTTGGGCAAGGTAATAACCTGAGAACTGTTCAATGCTGTGTCTTCAATATCATCAAGTCCATCCTGTGATCTTGGATGGTTTGGCAGAGGACCTTACAACCTGACGTCTAAGTATGTACTTAGGTGAAATAAAAAAAATAAGGAATTCAAAATTACTTATAAGTCAAAAGAGCATTAGTTAAGGAACAAAATAAGCCAAAATATTTTGATAGGTTATATAACTCCTTTTTCGAGATATTTGAGTTTAAAAAATGGCAGGAAAAGGCTGACTCAGACTTTTACCTTATATTTTGCATTTGTATTATTTGAGTCTCAAATTGAAGGAAAAAAATCAAGAATCTGCTTTAAGGGCATACGATACAGTAGAGATCCCTCGTTGATTTTTTCTTGAAAGTTTGGTACAAGGTCAATTTTAATGTGTACTTTCGAAATATGCAAAGAAAAATATACCTTCATGACTTACTTTTTCAGATAATTTTAGCTATGATCATGAAAACACGTATTTTACATATTTTTTTATTTAATTCACCTGTGCACTTTATTGTTGGACCACGTGTTATCATGAATGAAAAGTTGTATTGAGCAATACAACTGCTAACGGAATAACACGTGATGTGCAGTTAGCCAATGAGAATAAAGTATTATAATGAAACATACATCTAATGTAATTATTCAGCTTTAAAAATCCCCGATATGAAAATGTGAAACGATTCAAATAAGAAAAAACTAACGGCCTACTCTATAGGCATTATATGAAAACAAAACCATACCCACATTAAATCGGGTCAACTTAGGCACTACTCTGAACATATATAAAAAGTGAATATTTAGAGCGGTCTTGAACAAATTTATGTCGTAATTATTCAACATAGTCCATTACGGTGTAGTTTAACATTTTATTGGAAGTACAGCTGTTGGTATTAGAGCATGAAATTGCATGATTCTGTATCATTAGATAAGTTACCTAAGCTTGTTTTCGGGGTATTCTCTTTTATTATGGTACATATAATTAATGACGTAGAGGGCAACCATTTATTAAGACATTTTTTTTCAGTTTTCGTTTTTCGACTCTATCAATCAATTTTTTTTTCAAAATTGAACAAATTGGACAATATAGCCTAAGGAACAGGAAACATCTGGATTCAGAATTTTAATTAATTTTGTCACCTGCTTGACCACAACATTTCTTTATGGGGAAAAACATTACCCCCCTCCCTTTCTAACTTTGACGTTAAATGGCCGTTCCCTTACTTTTCTGAATAATACCTCCAATCTAGGAGTAGGTGCAACCACATTGTTTGTCCATCCGTCCGGTGGTCCAAGAAATATTTTTTTCTTATCTAAGATACTACCTCACAGAGTAACTTCGTATTTGTTGTCTTTGGTCAGCAGCTTAACATCATGAGCTACAACGTGTGAACACTTTCTCGGTTAGTCAGATACCTAATTCCTGAGTGCCATTTTTTTCTCTCAATATGTACATAAGGATATACTTAGCACATCAATGGATGCTTTGTTCTATAATACCGTGTTTATGACTGTTTCTTTTTAACTGAAAGTTCTTCTTCATACACATACACTTGGTTAAATTCTAAATTGCCGTTTAACGTTTTCAAGAATGTACCTATTCAAAGTCAGAATCAGTATGAGTCGTTTTCTTTATTTATTATGTTATTTTGTCATTTCGTTGATAGTCTGTTAAATTTATCAGTGAAATTCTCCATACGATTTATAGTTTGCCAAATAGTGTAGATACTAAATATTTATCAAGACAGTACGTTGATACCTAAATTACTTATTGGGCTTTTTGTGTAGTTGGGTTTCTGTCTCAGCGACGTATTATTATTTACATATCTTTTATTCATTTCCTATATGAAATAAAACACATATAAAATTTTGTATGTGGATTTGATTTTTTTTTCTCATTTCAAGTTAATACTGTTTACTTCTTAATTTTAATTAATAATGAATAAATATAACAATTCTTGTGATATGGACATTTTTTTTAGCAGGTACTTTTTTCAAATCCGCCCAACCGGGTTTATGACGTCAATGAATTTTCCGCAAATGTGAATACATCTAAAGCGACGTCGCAAAATGTAATCGTTCTTATTAGAAACATCGCAAAATCACAACGTTCTGATTAACAACGTCGCGGAAACAACATGACAAGTTTCGACAATATTATTATCTGCCCCTGCTACTGTATCGTATTCCCTTAATTTTGGTAATGTATGAGCTATTAAAGTCTAATATAAAAAGAAAAATATAATTTGCCCTGTATCTTAGGGAAAAACCAATGAGTCCTTACATCTGACACAAATTCGTAAACCTCACCGAAAGACATCCTTAAAGTACCTATGACACATAAATTATCAGGAATGGGATGGAGATGTCTTTTTTTAATTTGCTTTAAAACAGTGAACTTGTGACCTGAGGCTATGTATAAACATTACCATTTGACCTACCCTTCTGGAGCCCAATTCTTTTAAAATATTTTATGTTGTTGTAGTTCCATCACAAAATTGAGTCAAAGGTAAATTTTGATTTTGTCTTCATGAATTATGGCCCTTGATTTCTTTTTTGACAGCTACTTATTTAGTATCTCTTTGCCTCAATTTGAAGTAATAAAATTTATTTTCTTTTAGAGCCTTTACAAGGAAGATTTAGAATTTCTAAGCAGACAGCATTCTGTTGAAGATGCAATAAGGTAAATGTTAAAAAGTAAATATTTTGGGTGATGAGAATGATCAAATAATAGGTTGCTTCCAAAAAAAGTCAGTAGAATATTTGTAGTCTAATTTTCAACTGTAATTTGTAATATCATCATGACGTATCACATGTTTATACTTTTAAATTTTTTTTTTCAAATTATAGGAAATTTCAGTTTCTGTTCTCTTATACTTGTTTGCCTCCACAAAATGAATCTTACACACAATGCTTATTACCAGAAAACACAGATCAAGTTCGAAATTGGGTGTTAATGTTGGTTTTTGCCAGTAGCTTTTGGTATTACAGTCAAACCTGATTAAACCGGACCCTGAATAAACCGGTTTCCTGTCCATTCCGGCCGAAAATGAAAGTCCCATATTTTTCCATTCTAAGTCTTTGTTAAATACCCTTTGTAAACCGGACCCTGTGTATTCCAAATTCCGGTCTAGTTATGAAGTCCCAATACTCTTAATTACATTAACTATTACCTGTCAAAACCGGTTTTTTTAATTAATTTAAATGATCGTTATGCAATCAAAACATTTTTTTATACAATATGGCTTTTCGTGATAATCAATTAGTCAGGTGTCAAACTGTGAACCTACAATCGTACAGTAGTGAGCTGTATTATTCATTAAAACATTATAAACGTGTCAAATAAACGAAAAGACACACCGAATATATCTCGGATTAAACTTACGTTTTAACTTGGATATACAAATTTAAATCCCGGAGTAAGAAATTTACATCTTGATTTCGAAATCCTGGGTTCCCTGTTGTGAACCCCTAAACAAATGACCTTGATAATGAAAAACACCCAGATGACAACAGTCAATGAATATTGTACACTGTACAACAACGTTTCGAAAGTGATGAAATTATGTTTGATAATATTCTGGCTTTTTAATCGGCCATTCCAACATTTCAAATTATTGATCATGGGAGTAAATCGAAACTCTCGTCTTACAATCCAAACACAGCTAGCATTATGATGCAAATGCAAACAATGAAAAACGAAGTTAAAGTATTTCAATTTATCAGATGTAATTTACAATATTGGCAGATAAATTATGAAATATGATCAACTTTAGAAATATTTTTACTGTTATTTGAGTTCTGATATAAAATTGTGCAAATATTAACACACCAATTATATATGATAAGGTGTATATCTGATGCTAAAGATTTGTATCCAGGTGATGTCTCCATAGATATCATATTTGGTAGACCTAACCAAACAGTACAGAAATGGAACAAAGAATTACAACAGGTAAGCTTTATGAAAATATTTATGCAGTAAATTCTGCATCTTCCTTGGTTTTGTCATGTCATATTACTATAAAACAATGTGAAAGAAATTATTGGCTGTACAAAACAAAACGGAGATGTATGGTCTTCTTAGCTACTCAGAGAAATTTTGATATTCATGACTATTTTTTGGCCTATTTGCATATTAAGACACCTTGTGAACGCCACTTTTCTGACTTAAATGGACAGAAAACTTTCATATTTTGTAGGATTATTTGTTATCTTGTGTAGTTGACCATACTTTGCTGTGATTATATTTTTGCTACAGTTATTGGTCTCTGACTATCCTTGATCTATTACAGCTTTTTAACTTACAACAGTGTCAAGGAGGGGGGTATTTCTATGACCTAGCAATGCTGTTCAAATTATGTGTTGAGCAATTTCATACATGAGTAAAATTACACTTTTTGCAATAAAATGTCCTAAGGGTAGTGACTTATGCTCAACAGAGTTTAAAGTATTTTTTGTGTTTGTGCTATGCCTGGTAGAAAAAATAGAAAAGGGGACAGCGCACATTAATCTCACTTTTTTCACCATTTATGCAAATAATAGAAACACAATATAATGTTCATCATTTCATGTCATGTTTTGTTAATATCTTGCCTAACGAAAAAGAGTCGGGTAGAAAGTATTTCAAACATCAAACCCTAGAGAGAAACCAGATATATGATGACAAGTGCATATATCCTTCAATCAATTCTCAGTTTGTATAAATTTGTATTTGTGAGTTTAAACTTTGGTATTAATACTAAGTTATAATTTCAGTTATTGTCATTGTGTGATGACCATGTTTCATTGTACCAGCTAACAGTTGAAAGGGGTACCCCTCTGTTTAATTGGGTCCAGAATAAAATTGTGGTAAGTTCTTTATAGCTAAATTAAAATTATAGATAGATGAAATTCAGAATCTTGATACTCAACTTATTTTGAAAACAGTAAGGCATTTAAAAAACATAAATAATAGTCAACACGTCTGCAAAAGCATTTGCTACTTGTCTTATACTGTACACTCAGAGCCATAATTTTGGAAGCTAAGAGGTATGTATACTTGGTGAGCAATATATTAGAAAAAACAACCATGCATGGGCTGTTTAGCAAGTGAAGGTCGTAAAAAACTTCCATCATCATCATCATCATCAGAAAATTCAAAATATGATCATAGAATACCATCTTAAAAGTCAACATTTACTAAAGAATTTAAAACCTTAGTGTGATAAAGTTTCTGAAAGTAAGTAGGTAACTAATGAATTGATGCCAATGTTGAAATGTTTAAAATTGGTGGTAAATAGTACATTCATATACTTTTGTAATGCACAAATTACCAAAAAGAAAAAGCATTTGTTGTTGGCAGAAGTTGGATTGTCTAGAGTTGGGGGATTTTAGAATTATATACATTATAAAGACATTTTTTCTATTGTTTGAAACAGCATATTTTAAAACGTTTGATTTCATTTATTTTGTTTAGTTGTTACCTCAT
>NW_027468199.1:15000-31222 GCF_965363235.1 Mytilus galloprovincialis | reverse complement strand
ATTAGTATTCACCGCATTTGGATTGACACTTTAATTCTACAAACAACATCATACTGGATTGTGACCGTAGTAGTGAACGTAACATTCAGATTGGATTCCGAAAGATATCCGGATACAAACAAAGATAAAGGATTGGACTCATATTTTGACAGTTAAGTTGACAGTAATATTTGTGTAATACTTCTTGTAAACTTTTGTATAATAAATATTGTTAAATTTTATTATTGATTTGTGTCTTTTGTTGGCTACAATTTAAAGGCGATTTCTGGCCGTAACAATATCAACATGTGCAAGTTATTTCTTAAGCATTTGTAGGCTATTTTTTAAGTTTAAGGTTAAAGTTAAGGTTAAGGTTGACGTTTACTCAACCTTAATCTTTATTTCAGCTTATGTTGGCTCTTATTGAAGATTAGGATTGAGGTTAAGCTTAATGTTAAGGTTAAGGTTAATTTTTCGTTTAATCGTTTAAAGGTTAAGGTTAACTTTCCATTTAACCTTAATCATTTCTTAAGCATTTGTAGGCTATTTTTTACGTTTAAGGTTAAAGTTAAGGTTAAGGTTGACGTTTACTCAACCTTAATCTTTATTTCAGCATATGTTATCTCTTACTGAAGATTAGATTGAGTTTAAGCATAAGGTTAAGGTTAAGGTTAAGGTTAAGGTTAACTTTCCATTTAACCTTAATTATTTCTTAAGCATTTGTAGGCTATTTTTTAAGTTTAAGGTTAGAGTTAAGGTTAAGGTTGACTTTTACTCAACCTTAATTTTTATTTCAGCATATGTTGGCTCTTATTGAAGATTAGGATTGAGGTTAAGCATAAGGGTAATTTGAAGGTTAATTTTGCGTTTTACCGGTTACTGGTTAAAGGTTAAGGTTAAGGTTAAAGTTAGGGTTAGGGTTGACGTTTACTCAACCTTAATCTTTATTTCAGCATATGTTGGCTCTTATTGAAGATTAGGATTGAGTTTAAGCATAAGGTTAAGGTTAAGGTTAATTTTTCGTTTAACCGGTTAAAGGTTAAGGTTAAGGTTAAGGTTAAGGTTAACTTTCCATTTAACCTTAATCATTTCGTAAGCATTTGTAGGCTATTTTTTAAGTTTAAGGTTAAAGTTAAGGTTAAGGTTGACTTTTACTCAACCTTAATCTTTATTTCAGCATATGTTGGCTCTTATTGAAGATAACAATTGAGGCTAAGCTTAAGGTTAATTTTTCGTTTAACCGGTTACTGGTTAAAGGTTAAGGTTAAGGTTAGGGTTAACTTTCCATTTAACCTTAATTATTTCTTAAGCATTTGTAGGCTATTTTTTTAAGTTTAAGGTTAAAGTTAAGGTTAAGGTTGACGTTTACTCAACCTTTATCTTAATTTCAGCATATGTTGGCTCTTATTGAAGATTAGGATTGAGTTTAAGCATAAGGTTAAGGTTAAGGTTAATTTTTCGTTTAACCGGTTAAAGGTTAAGGTTAAGGTTAAAGTTAACTTTCCATTTAACCTCAATCGTTTCTTAAGCATTTGTAGGCTATTTTGTAAGTTTAAGGTTAAAGTTAAGGTTAAGGTTGACTTTTACTCAACCTTAATCTTTATTTCAGCATATGTTGGCTCTTATTGAAGATAAAAATTGAGGTTAAGCTTAAGGTTAATTTTTCGTTTAACCGGTTACTGGTTAAAGGTTAAGGTTAAGGTTAAGGTTAACTTTCCATTTAACCTTAATTATTTCTTAAGCATTTGTAGGCTATTTTTAAAGTTTAAGGTTAAAGTTAAGGTTAAGGTTGACGTTTACTCAACCTTTATCTTAATTTCAGCATATGTTGGCTCTTATTGAAGATTAGGATTGAGGTTAAGCATAAGGGTAATTTTGAGGTTAATTTTTTTGTTTAACCGGTTACTGGTTAAAGGTTAAGTTTAAGGTTAAGGTATATTTTCCATTTAACCTTAATCATTTCTCAAGCATTTTTAGGCTATGTTTTAAGTTTAAGGTTAAAGTTAAGGTTAAGGTTGACTTTGACTCAACCTTAATCTTTATTTCAGCATATGTTGGCTCTTATTGAAGATTAGGATTGAGGTTAAGCTTAGGGTTAAGGTTAGGGTAAGGGTTAGTTTAGGGTTAGGGTTAGAGTTAGGGGTTAGGGGTTAGGGTTAGGTTAGGGTTAGGGTTAGGGTTAGGGTTAGGGTTAGGGGTTAGGGGTTAGGGGTTAGGGGTTAGGGTTAGGGTTAGGGATTAGGGTTAGGGTTAGGGTTAGGGTTAGGGTTAGGGTAGTATACTTTGGCGAGATTAATGAGGTGCCCTTTTTCACTTCTGCGCATGTCTGCCCTTTTCTGTAACTGCGCATGCGTGAGAAGGGTTAGGGTTTGGGTTAGGGTTTAGTGTTAGGGTTAGTGTTAGGGTTAGGGTTAGGGTTAGGGTTTAGTGTTAGGGTTAGGTTTAGGGTTAGGGTTACTGGTATTTATGTCACGAAACAATTTAAAACGACAAAATTTTATCTTTTTTTATAATTTTTTTTTCTTGCCTGATCATAGAGGACACTTGATACCTAATAATGGATAGTAAGACATAAAAATGAAACAATAAAGGGTTTTTGAAGTGCTATATTTGATGCATTCAGCACTAATGGGTGCCAATATTGACCATTTTCTTGGTTATTACTTACTGGCATTCACATTTTATTGTGTTGGTACCTCAGGATTGACAGTTTTAGACAGGTTAGAAGTCTACGGTTACTAAAAATTTTGTCGACAACTATAAGAATGTATATTGTGACACACATTGAGAGATTTATAAGTCTACGGTTACTTATATGTGTGTTGCGAAACAATTAAAAGCGACAATATTTCAACTTTATTATGATATTCTTGTTCTGGCCTGATCATAGAGGACAATTGTTACCTACAAATGGATTGTCAGACATATAAATGAAAGAATAAAGGTTTTTGAATTGCTAAATTTGTTGCATTCAGCACTATAGGGTGCCAATATTGACCATTTTCATAGTTATTACTTACCGGCATTAACAATTTATTCTGTCAGTACCTCATGATTGATACTTTTTCACAGGTTTGAAGTCTACGGTTACTAAAACCTCTGTCGACAACTATAAGAATGCATTATTTGAGGTTTATAAGTCTACGGTTACTTATATTTATGTCGCGAAACAATTAAAAGCGACACCATTTCATATGTTTTATGATATTCTGACAATAAAGTAATATTTATGAGTTTATATGGATTCTCAGACACAAAATTGAAGAAATGAAGGTTTCAGTTTGCTGTATTTGTTGGCTGTATCTATAAATGGTGCCAAAATCTATCCTTTTTAGTGATACTTCTGTGCTGGCATGAACATTTTCTTCTTATGATGGATAATTTGACACAAAATGAGACCTGTATAAGTGTACGGTTACTTTTATTTGTGTCGATAACAAAAAAAGGGCGACAGAATTTCTTTCTTTAGATTAATTTTCTTGTACAGGCTTGGTAATTAAGTACTCTTTGTACCTCAAGATTGAATGTTGGACATTTAAGTGAAGGATTGTTAATTTCAAATGGCTATATATGTTGTTACCATCAGTATAGGGTGCCAACATTGACTTTTTTCTTGCTGATTCTATACCGGCATCATATTTTATTCTTTTGGGTACATAGTTTTGAGTCTACAGAGTCTAAAAACCTTGTCAACAGATATAAAAAGTGCAAACATTTCTTCTTTTATATGATATTTAGGTACTTGTCTACTAAATGCCACATTCTGGAGTGTTTGACTAATTTTTTTTTTTTTTTTTTTTTTTCATTTTTTTATTAATTTTTTTTAACTATATTGATTTCCCGTTGACTTTTACTCAACCTTAATCTTTATTTCAGCATATGTTGGCTCTTATTGAAGATTAGGATTGAGGTTAAGCATAAGGTTAATTTTAAGGTTAATTTTTCGTTTAACCGGTTACTGGTTAAAGGTTAAGGTTAAGGTTAAAGTTAACTTTCCATTTAACCTAAATTATTTCTTAAGCATTTGTAGGCTATCTTTTAAGTTTAAGGTTAAAGTTAAGGTTAAGGTTGACTTTTACTCAACCTTAATCTTTATTTCAGCATCTGTCGGCTCTGATTGAAGATTAGGATTAAGGTTCTGCATAAGGTTAATTTTAAGGTCAATTTTTCGTTTAACCGGTTACTGGTTAAAGGTTAAGGTTTAGGTTAAGGTTAACTCTCCATTTAACCTTAATTATTTCTTAAGCATTTGTAGGCTATTTTTTTAGTTTAAGGTTAAAGTTAAGGTTAAGGTTGACTTTTACTCAACCTTAATCTTTATTTCAGCATATGTTGGCTCTTATTGAAGATAAAAATTGAGGTTAAGCTGAAGATTAAGCTTAAGGTTAATTTTTCGTTTAACCGGTTACTGGTTAAAGGTTAAGGTTAAGGTTAACTTTCCACTTAACCTTTATTATTTCTTAAGCATTTGTAGGCTATTTTTTAAGTTTAAGGTTAAAGTTTAGGTTAAGATTGACGTTTACTCAACCTTAATCTTAATTTCAGCATATGTTGGCTCTTATTAAAGATTAGGATTGAGGTTAAGCATAAGGGTAATTTTAAGGTTAATGTTTTTATTTAACCGGTTACTGGTTAAAGGTTAAGGTTAAGGTTAAGGTTAATTTTCCATTTAACCTTAATCATTTCTTGAGCATTTGTAGGCTATTTTTTGAGTTTAAGGTGAAAGTTAAAGTTAAGGTTGACTTTGACTCAACCTAAATCTTTATTGGGTTAGGGTTAGGGTTTAGGGTTAGGGTTAGGGTTAGGGGGTTTTTACTAGACTGCAACTAAGTTGCACTAAGAGAGATAATTTGTTTTTAGTATAAACCTGGCTGATATGAAATGAACCCAGAAAATAAAATTCAAGTGACTTTGTTATATTTGCGCATGTGCTTTTAAGGTTAATTTTTCGTTTAACCGGTTACTGGTTAAAGGTTAAGGTTAAGGGTAAGGTTAACTTTCCATTTAACCTTAATTATATCTTAAGCATTTGTAGGCTATTTTTGAAGTTTAAGGTTAAAGTTAAGGTTAAAGTTGACGTTTACTCAACCTTAATCTTAATTTCAGCATATGTTGGCTCTTATTAAAGATTAGGATTGAGGTTAAGCATAAGGGTAATTTTAAGGTTAATATTTTTGTTTCACCGGTTACTGGTTAAAGGTTAAGGTTAAGGTTAAAGTTAACTTTCCATTTAACCTTAATTATTTCTTAAGCATTTGTAGGCTATCTTTTAAGTTTAAGGTTAAAGTTAAGGTTAAGGTTGACGTTTACTCAACCATTATCTTAATTTCAGCATACGTTGGCTCTTATTGAAGATTAGGATTGAGTTTAAGCATAAGGTTAAGGTTAAGGTTAATTTTTCGTTTAACCGGTTACTGGTTAAAGGTTAAGGTTTAGGTTAAGGTTAAGGTTAACTCTCCATTTAACCTTAATTATTTCTTAAGCATTTATAGGCTATTTTTTAAGTTTAAGGTTAAAGTTAAGGTTAAGGTTGACTTTTACTCAACCTTAATCTTTATTTCAGCATCTGTCGGCTCTGATTGAAGATTAGGATTAAGGTTCTGCATAAGGTTAATTTTAAGGTTAATTTTTCGTTTAACCGGTTACTGGTTAAAGGTTAAGGTTAAGGTTAAAGTTAACTTTCCTTTCAACCTTAATTATTTCTTAAGCATATGTAGGCTGTTTTTTAAGTTTAAGGTTAAAGTTAAGGTTAAGGTTGACGTTTACTCAACCATAATCTTTATTTCAGCATATGTTGGCTCTTATTGAAGATTAGGATTAGGGGTTAGGGTTAGGGTTAGGGTTAGGGTTAGGGTTAGGGTTAGGGTTAGGGTTTGGGTTAGGTTAGGGTTAGGGTTAGAGTTAGGGGTTAGGGGTTAGGGTTAGGTTATGGTTATGGTTAGGGTTAGGGTTAGGGTTAGGGTTAGGGTTAGGGGGTTTTTACTAGACTGCAACTAAGTTGCACTAAGAGAGATAATTTGTTTTTAGTATAAACCTGGCTGATATGAAATGAACCCAGAAAATAAAATTCAAGTGACTTTGTTATATTTGCGCATGTGCTTTTAAGGTTAATTTTTCGTTTAACCGGTTACTGGTTAAAGGTTAAGGTTAAGGGTAAGGTTAACTTTCCATTTAACCTTAATTATTTCTTAAGCATTTGTAGGCTATTTTTGAAGTTTAAGGTTAAAGTTAAGGTTAAGGTTGACGTTTACTCAACCTTAATCTTAATTTCAGCATATGTTGGCTCTTATTAAAGATTAGGATTGAGGTTAAGCATAAGGGTAATTTTAAGGTTAATATTTTTGTTTCACCGGTTACTGGTTAAAGGTTTAGGTTAAAGTTAAAGTTAACTTTTCATTTAACCTTAATTATTTCTTAAGCATTTGTAGGCTATCTTTTAAGTTTAAGGTTAAAGTTAAGGTTAAGGTTGACGTTTACTCAACCTTAATCTTAATTTCAGCATACGTTGGCTCTTATTGAAGATTAGGATTGAGTTTAGGCATAAGGTTAAGGTTAAGGTTAATTTTTCGTTTAACCGGTTACTGGTTAAAGGTTAAGGTTTAGGTTAAGGTTAAGGTTAACTCTCCATTTAACCTTAATTATTTCTTAAGCATTTGTAGGCTATTTTTTAAGTTTAAGGTTAAAGTTAAGGTTAAGGTTGACTTTTACTCAACCTTAATCTTTATTTCAGCATCTGTCGGCTCTGATTGAAGATTAGGATTAAGGTTCTGCATAAGGTTAATTTTAAGGTTAATTTTTCGTTTAACCGGTTACTGGTTAAAGGTTAAGGTTAAGGTTAAAGTTAACTTTCCTTTCAACCTTAATTATTTCTTAAGCATATGTAGGCTGTTTTTTAAGTTTAAGGTTAAAGTTAAGGTTAAGGTTGACGTTTACTCAACCATAATCTTTATTTCAGCATATGTTGGCTCTTATTGAAGATTAGGATTAGGGGTTAGGGTTAGGGTTAGGGTTAGGGTTAGGGTGAGGGTTAGGGTTAGGGTTAGGGTTAGGGTTAGGGTTAGGGTTAGGGTTAGGGTTAGGGGTTTTTTACTAGACTGCAACTGAGTTGCACTAAGGGAGATAATTTGTTTTTAGTATAAACCTGGGTGATATGAAATGAACCCAGAAAATAAAATTCAAGTGACTATGTTGTATTTCCGCATGTGCTTAAGGTTAATTTTTAGCTCACCTGGCCCGAAGGGCCAAGTGAGCTTTTCTCATCACTTGGCGTCCGGCGTCCGTCGTCGTCGTCGTCCGTCGTCGTCCTGCGTCCGGCGTTAACTTTTACAAAAATCTTCTCCTCTGAAACTACTGGGCCAAATTTAACCAAACTTGGCCACAATCATCATTGGGGTATCTAGTTTAAAAATTGTGTCCGGTGACCCCGCCAACTAACCAAGATGGCCGCCATGGCTATAAATAGAACATAGGGGTAAAATGCAGTTTTTGGCTTATAACTCAAAAACCAAAGCATTTAGGGCAAATCTGACATGGGGTAATATTGTTAATCAGGTTAAGATCTATCTGCCCTGAAATTTTCAGATGAATCTGACATTCCGTTGTTAGGTTGCTGCCCCTGAATTGGTAATTTTAAGGAAATTTTGTTGTTTTTGGTTATTATCTTGAATATTATTTCAGATAGAGATAAACTGTAAAAAGCAATAATGTTCAGCAAATAAGATCTACAAATAAGTCAACATGACCAAAATGATCAGTTGACCACTTTAGGAGTTATTGCCCTTTATAGTCAATTTTTAACCATTTTTCGTAAATCTTAGTAATCTTTTAGAAAAATCTTCTCCTCTGAAACTGCTGGGCCAAATTATTTGAAACTTGGCCACAATCATCATTGGGGTATCTAGTTTAAAAATTGTGTCCGGTGACCCCGCCAACTAACCAAGATGACCGCCATGGCTATAAATAGAACATAGGGGTAAAATGCAGTTTTTGGCTTATAACTCAAAAACCAAAGCATTTAGAGCAAATCTGACATGGGTAAAATTGTTAATCAGGTGAAGATCTATCTGCCCTGAAATTTTCAGATGAATTGGACAACCTGTTTTTGGGTTGCGGCCCCTGAATTGGTAATTTTAAGGAAATTTTGCTGTTTTTGGTTATTATATTGAATATTATTATAGATATAGGTAAACTGTAAACAGCAATAATGTTCAGCAAGGTCAGATTTACAAATAAGTCAACATGACCAAAATGGTCAGTTGACCTCTTTAGGAGTTATTGCCCTTTAAAGTCAATTTTTAACCATTTTTCGTAAATTTTATATATCTTTTACTAAAATCTTCTTCTCTGAAACTGCTGTGCCAAATTGATCCAAACTTGGCCACAATCATCTTTGGGGTTTCTTGTTTAAAAAATGTGTCCGTTGACCTGGCCATCAAACCAAGATGGCCGCCACGGCTAAAAATAGAACATAGGGGTAAAATGCAGTTTTTGGCTTATAACTCAAAAACCAAATAATTTAGAGAAAATCTGACATGAAGTAAAATTGTTAATCAGGTCAAGATCTATCTGCCCTGAAATTTTCAGATGAATTGGACAACCTGTTTTTGGGTTGCAGCCCCTGAATTGGTAATTTTAAGGAAATTTTGCTGTTTTATATTGAATATTATTATAGATATAGGTAAACTGTAAACAGCAATAATGTTCAGCAAAGTAAGATCTACAAATAAGTCAACATGAACGAAATGGTCAATTGACCCCTGTAGGAGTTATTGACCTTTGTAGTCAATTTTCAATCTGCTTCCTTTGTTTAATATTCACATAGACCAAGGTGAGCGACACAGGCTCTTTAGAGCCTCTAGTTTGTT
Organism: Mytilus galloprovincialis; assembly: GCF_965363235.1. Classification (NCBI taxonomy): domain Eukaryota; kingdom Metazoa; phylum Mollusca; class Bivalvia; order Mytilida; family Mytilidae; genus Mytilus; species Mytilus galloprovincialis. The sequence continues at coordinate 22,379 of NW_027468199.1, read as the reverse complement.
TAACCGGTTACTGGTTAAAGGTTAAGGTTAAGGTTAAGGTTAACTTTCCATTTAACCTTAATTATTTCTTAAGCATGTGTAGGCTATTTTTTAAGTTTAAGGTTAAAGTTAAGGTTAAGGTTGACGTTTACTTAACCTTAATCTTAATTTCAGCATATGTTGGCTCTTATTAAAGATTAGGATTGAGGTTAAGCATAAGGGTAATTTTAAGGTTAATTTTTTTTTTAACCGGTTACTGGTTAAAGGTTAAGGTAAAGGTTAAGGTAAAGGTTAGGGCTAGGGTTAGGGTTAGGGTTAGGTTAGGGTTAAGGTTAGGGTTAGGGTTAGGGTTTTTTTACTAGACTGCAACTGAGTTGCACTAAGGGAGATAATTTGTTTTTAGTATAAACCTGGGTGATATGAAATGAACCCAGAAAATAAAATTCAAGTGACTATGTTGTATTTCCGCATGTGCTTCAGGTTAAGTTTTCGTTTAACCGGTTACTGGTTAAAGGTTAAGGTTAAGGTTAAGGTTACCTTTCCATTTAACCTTAATTATTTCTTAAGCATGTGTAGGCTATTTTTTAAGTTTAAGGTTAAAGTTAAGGTTAAGGTTGACGTTTACTCAACCTTAATCTTAATTTCAGCATATGTTGGCTCTTATTAAAGATTAGGATTGAGGTTAAGCATAAGGGTAATTTTAAGGTTAATTTTTTTTTAACCGGTTACTGGTTAAAGGTTAGGGTTAGGGTTAGGGTTAGGGTTAGGGTTAGGGTTGGGTTAGGGTTAGGGTTAGGGTTAGGGTTAGGGTTAGGGTTAGGGTTAGGGTTAGGGTTAGGGTTAGGGTTAGGGTGTTTTTACTAGACTGCAACTGAGTTGCACTAAGGGAGATAATTTGTTTTTAGTATAAACCTGGCTGATATGAAATGAACCCAGAAAATAAAATTCAAGTGACTTTGTTATATTTGCGCATGTGCTTTTAAGGTTAATTTTTCGTTTAACCGGTTACTGGTTAAAGGTTAAGGTTTAGTGTAAGGTTAAATTTCCATTTAACCTTAATTATTTCTTAAGCATTTGTAGGCTATTTTTTAAGTTTAAGGTTAAAGTTAAGGTTAAGGTTGACGTTTACTCAACCTTAATCTTAATTTTAGCATATGTTGGCTCTTATTAAAGATTAAGATTGAGGTTAAGCATAAGGGTAATTTTAAGGTTAATTTTTGTGTTTAACCGGTTACTGGTTAAAGGTTAAGGTTAAGGTTAAGGTTAATTTTCCATTTAACCTTAGGGTTAGGGTTAGGGTTAGGGTTAGGGTTAGGGTTAGGGGGTTTTTACTAGACTGCAACTAAGTTGCACTAAGGGATTAGGGTTAGGGTTAGGGTTAGGGTTAGGGGTTAGGGTTAGGGTTAGGGTTAGGGTGTTTTTACTAGACTGCAACTGAGTTGCACTAAGGGAGATAATTTGTTTTTAGTATAAACCTGGCTGATATGAAATGAACCCAGAAAATAAAATTCAAGTGACTTTGTTATATTTGCGCATGTGCTTTTAAGGTTAATTTTTCGTTTAACCGGTTACTGGTTAAAGGTTAAGGTTTAGTGTAAGGTTAAATTTCCATTTAACCTTAATTATTTCTTAAGCATTTGTAGGCTATTTTTTAAGTTTAAGGTTAAAGTTAAGGTTAAGGTTGACGTTTACTCAACCTTAATCTTAATTTTAGCATATGTTGGCTCTTATTAAAGATTAAGATTGAGGTTAAGCATAAGGGTAATTTTAAGGTTAATTTTTGTGTTTAACCGGTTACTGGTTAAAGGTTAAGGTTAAGGTTAAGGTTAATTTTCCATTTAACCTTAGGGTTAGGGTTAGGGTTAGGGTTAGGGTTAGGGTTAGGGGGTTTTTACTAGACTGCAACTAAGTTGCACTAAGGGATTAGGGTTAGGGTTAGGGTTAGGGTTAGGGGTTAGGGTTAGGGTTAGGGTTAGGGTGTTTTTACTAGACTGCAACTGAGTTGCACTAAGGGAGATAATTTGTTTTTAGTATAAACCTGGCTGATATGAAATGAACCCAGAAAATAAAATTCAAGTGACTTTGTTATATTTGCGCATGTGCTTTTAAGGTTAATTTTTCGTTTAACCGGTTACTTAGGGTTAGGGTTAGGGTTAGGTTAGGGTTAGGGTTAGGGTGTTTTTACTAGACTGCAACTGAGTTGCACTAAGGGAGATAATTTGTTTTTAGTATAAACCTGGCTGATATGAAATGAACCCAGAAAATAAAATTCAAGTGACTTTGTTATATTTGCGCATGTGCTTTTAAGGTTAATTTTTCGTTTAACCGGTTACTGGTTAAAGGTTAAGGTTTAGTGTAAGGTTAAATTTCCATTTAACCTTAATTATTTCTTAAGCATTTGTAGGCTATTTTTTAAGTTTAAGGTTAAAGTTAAGGTTAAGGTTGACGTTTACTCAACCTTAATCTTAATTTTAGCATATGTTGGCTCTTATTAAAGATTAAGATTGAGGTTAAGCATAAGGGTAATTTTAAGGTTAATTTTTGTGTTTAACCGGTTACTGGTTAAAGGTTAAGGTTAAGGTTAAGGTTAATTTTCCATTTAACCTTAGGGTTAGGGTTAGGGTTAGGGTTAGGGTTAGGGTTAGGGGGTTTTTACTAGACTGCAACTAAGTTGCACTAAGGGATTAGGGTTAGGGTTAGGGTTAGGGTTAGGGGTTAGGGTTAGGGTTAGGGTTAGGGTGTTTTTACTAGACTGCAACTGAGTTGCACTAAGGGAGATAATTTGTTTTTAGTATAAACCTGGCTGATATGAAATGAACCCAGAAAATAAAATTCAAGTGACTTTGTTATATTTGCGCATGTGCTTTTAAGGTTAATTTTTCGTTTAACCGGTTACTGGTTAAAGGTTAAGGTTTAGTGTAAGGTTAAATTTCCATTTAACCTTAATTATTTCTTAAGCATTTGTAGGCTATTTTTTAAGTTTAAGGTTAAAGTTAAGGTTAAGGTTGACGTTTACTCAACCTTAATCTTAATTTTAGCATATGTTGGCTCTTATTAAAGATTAAGATTGAGGTTAAGCATAAGGGTAATTTTAAGGTTAATTTTTGTGTTTAACCGGTTACTGGTTAAAGGTTAAGGTTAAGGTTAAGGTTAATTTTCCATTTAACCTTAGGGTTAGGGTTAGGGTTAGGGTTAGGGTTAGGGTTAGGGGGTTTTTACTAGACTGCAACTAAGTTGCACTAAGGGATTAGGGTTAGGGTTAGGGTTAGGGTTAGGGGTTAGGGTTAGGGTTAGGGTTAGGGTGTTTTTACTAGACTGCAACTGAGTTGCACTAAGGGAGATAATTTGTTTTTAGTATAAACCTGGCTGATATGAAATGAACCCAGAAAATAAAATTCAAGTGACTTTGTTATATTTGCGCATGTGCTTTTAAGGTTAATTTTTCGTTTAACCGGTTACTTAGGGTTAGGGTTAGGGTTAGGTTAGGGTTAGGGTTAGGGTGTTTTTACTAGACTGCAACTGAGTTGCACTAAGGGAGATAATTTGTTTTTAGTATAAACCTGGCTGATATGAAATGAACCCAGAAAATAAAATTCAAGTGACTTTGTTATATTTGCGCATGTGCTTTTAAGGTTAATTTTTCGTTTAACCGGTTACTGGTTAAAGGTTAAGGTTTAGTGTAAGGTTAAATTTCCATTTAACCTTAATTATTTCTTAAGCATTTGTAGGCTATTTTTTAAGTTTAAGGTTAAAGTTAAGGTTAAGGTTGACGTTTACTCAACCTTAATCTTAATTTTAGCATATGTTGGCTCTTATTAAAGATTAAGATTGAGGTTAAGCATAAGGGTAATTTTAAGGTTAATTTTTGTGTTTAACCGGTTACTGGTTAAAGGTTAAGGTTAAGGTTAAGGTTAATTTTCCATTTAACCTTAGGGTTAGGGTTAGGGTTAGGGTTAGGGTTAGGGTTAGGGTTAGGGGGTTTTTACTAGACTGCAACTAAGTTGCACTAAGGGATTAGGGTTAGGGTTAGGGTTAGGGTTAGGGGTTAGGGTTAGGGTTAGGGTTAGGGTGTTTTTACTAGACTGCAACTGAGTTGCACTAAGGGAGATAATTTGTTTTTAGTATAAACCTGGCTGATATGAAATGAACCCAGAAAATAAAATTCAAGTGACTTTGTTATATTTGCGCATGTGCTTTTAAGGTTAATTTTTCGTTTAACCGGTTACTTAGGGTTAGGGTTAGGGTTAGGGTTAGGGTTAGGTTAGGGTTAGGGTTAGGGTGTTTTTACTAGACTGCAACTAGTTAGGGTTAGGGTTAGGGTTAGGGTTAGGGTTAGGGTTAGGGTTAGGGTTAGGGTTAGGGTTAGGGTTAGGGTTAGGGTTAGGGGGTTTTTACTAGACTGCAACTAAGTTGCACTAAGGGATTAGGGTTAGGGTTAGGGTTAGGGTTAGGGGTTAGGGTTAGGGTTAGGGTTAGGGTGTTTTTACTAGACTGCAACTGAGTTGCACTAAGGGAGATAATTTGTTTTTAGTATAAACCTGGCTGATATGAAATGAACCCAGAAAATAAAATTCAAGTGACTTTGTTATATTTGCGCATGTGCTTTTAAGGTTAATTTTTCGTTTAACCGGTTACTTAGGGTTAGGGTTATGGTTAGGGTTAGGGTTAGGTTAGGGTTAGGGTTAGGGTGTTTTTACTAGACTGCAACTGAGTTGCACTAAGGGAGATAATTTGTTTTTAGTATAAACCTGGCTGATATGAAATGAACCCAGAAAATAAAATTCAAGTGACTTTGTTATATTTGCGCATGTGCTTTTAAGGTTAATTTTTCGTTTAACCGGTTACTGGTTAAAGGTTAAGGTTTAGTGTAAGGTTAAATTTCCATTTAACCTTAATTATTTCTTAAGCATTTGTAGGCTATTTTTTAAGTTTAAGGTTAAAGTTAAGGTTAAGGTTGACGTTTACTCAACCTTAATCTTAATTTTAGCATATGTTGGCTCTTATTAAAGATTAAGATTGAGGTTAAGCATAAGGGTAATTTTAAGGTTAATTTTTGTGTTTAACCGGTTACTGGTTAAAGGTTAAGGTTAAGGTTAAGGTTAATTTTCCATTTAACCTTAGGGTTAGGGTTAGGGTTAGGGTTAGGCTTAGGGTTAGGGTTAGGGGGTTTTTACTAGACTGCAACTAAGTTGCACTAAGGGATTAGGGTTAGGGTTAGGGGTTAGGGTTAGGGTTAGGGTTAGGGTGTTTTTACTAGACTGCAACTGAGTTGCACTAAGGGAGATAATTTGTTTTTAGTATAAACCTGGCTGATATGAAATGAACCCAGAAAATAAAATTCAAGTGACTTTGTTATATTTGCGCATGTGCTTTTAAGGTTAATTTTTCGTTTAACCGGTTACTTAGGGTTAGGGTTAGGGTTAGGGTTAGGGTTAGGTTAGGGTTAGGGTTAGGGTGTTTTTACTAGACTGCAACTGGTTAGGGTTAGGGTTAGGGTTAGGGTTAGGGTTAGGGTTAGGGTTAGGGTTAGGGTTAGGGTTAGGGTTAGGGGGTTTTTACTAGACTGCAACTAAGTTGCACTAAGGGATTAGGGTTAGGGTTAGGGTTAGGGTTAGGGGTTAGGGTTAGGGTTAGGGTTAGGGTGTTTTTACTAGACTGCAACTGAGTTGCACTAAGGGAGATAATTTGTTTTTAGTATAAACCTGGCTGATATGAAATGAACCGTTAGGGTTAGGGTTAGGGTTAGGGTTAGGGTTTAGGGTTAGGGTTAGGGTTAGGGTTAGGGTTAGGGTTAGGGTTAGGGTTAGGGTTAGGGTTAGGGTTAGGGTTAGGGTTAGGGTTAGGGTTAGGGTTAGGGTTAGGGTTAGGGTTAGGGTTAGGGTTAGGGTTAGGGTTAGGGTTAGGGTTAGGGTTAGGGTTAGGGTTAGGGTTAGGGTTAGGGTTAGGGTTAGGGTTAGGGTTAGGGTTAGGGTTAGGGTTAGGGTTAGGGTTAGGGTTAGGGTTAGGGTTAGGGTTAGGGTTAGGGTTAGGGTTAGGGTTAGGGTTAGGGTTAGGGTTAGGGTTAGGGTTAGGGTTAGGGTTAGGGTTAGGGTTAGGGTTAGGGTTAGGGTTAGGGTTAGGGTTAGGGTTAGGGTTAGGGTTAGGGTTAGGGTTAGGGTTAGGGTTAGGGTTAGGGTTAGGGTTAGGGTTAGGGTTAGGGGTTAGGGTTAGGGGTTAGGGTTAGGGTTAGGGTTAGGGTTAGGGTTAGGGTTAGGGTTAGGGTTAGGGTTAGGGTTAGGGTTAGGGTTAGGGTTAGGGTTAGGGTTAGGGTTAGGGTTAGGGTTAGGGTTAGGGTTAGGGTTAGGGTTAGGGTTAGGGTGTTTTTACTAGACTGCAACTGAGTTGCACTAAGGGAGATAATTTGTTTTTAGTATAAACCTGGCTGATATGAAATGAACCCAGAAAATAAAATTCAAGTGACTTTGTTATATTTGCGCATGTGCTTTTAAGGTTAATTTTTCGTTTAACCGGTTACTGGTTAAAGGTTAAGGTTTAGTGTAAGGTTAAATTTCCATTTAACCTTAATTATTTCTTAAGCATTTGTAGGCTATTTTTTAAGTTTAAGGTTAAAGTTAAGGTTAAGGTTGACGTTTACTCAACCTTAATCTTAATTTTAGCATATGTTGGCTCTTATTAAAGATTAAGATTGAGGTTAAGCATAAGGGTAATTTTAAGGTTAATTTTTGTGTTTAACCGGTTACTGGTTAAAGGTTAAGGTTAAGGTTAAGGTTAATTTTCCATTTAACCTTAGGGTTAGGGTTAGGGTTAGGGTTAGGGTTAGGGTTAGGGTTAGGGGGTTTTTACTAGACTGCAACTAAGTTGCACTAAGGGATTAGGGTTAGGGTTAGGGTTAGGGTTAGGGGTTAGGGTTAGGGTTAGGGTTAGGGTGTTTTTACTAGACTGCAACTGAGTTGCACTAAGGGAGATAATTTGTTTTTAGTATAAACCTGGCTGATATGAAATGAACCCAGAAAATAAAATTCAAGTGACTTTGTTATATTTGCGCATGTGCTTTTAAGGTTAATTTTTCGTTTAACCGGTTACTTAGGGTTAGGGTTAGGGTTAGGGTTAGGGTTAGGTTAGGGTTAGGGTTAGGGTGTTTTTACTAGACTGCAACTAGTTAGGGTTAGGGTTAGGGTTAGGGTTAGGGTTAGGGTTAGGGTTAGGGTTAGGGTTAGGGTTAGGGTTAGGGTTAGGGTTAGGGTTAGGGGGTTTTTACTAGACTGCAACTAAGTTGCACTAAGGGATTAGGGTTAGGGTTAGGGTTAGGGTTAGGGGTTAGGGTTAGGGTTAGGGTTAGGGTGTTTTTACTAGACTGCAACTGAGTTGCACTAAGGGAGATAATTTGTTTTTAGTATAAA